>NC_045155.1:27296981-27421981 GCF_900700415.2 Clupea harengus
ATTGGGAAGATCTGCTCTTCCTATTTGTCCTTGAGTTCTTATAAATACAACACATGCAATACAAATCGGCATTTCGATCAGGGTGATGCGCGCAAACGTTTATCTCAGAGCAAGTTGTAGCATCTGAAAACAAAAACCTGTTAATCGCTAACTCTTAAACAAAGGCTCATTGTGTGCGGCAGTAGCTGCTATAGCCAATCAGAATTAGTTTCACTTTCAGGTTGTGCTCCAATCACGCCAACCAGTGTGACTGCTCCTGCTTTTCACACGGAGTTGCTCCATGTTTTAACGAACCGATCAAGCAGTTGCCATAAGCGTCTAAAAGCACGACTACAATGTCATGGAAGCCTTTCAGTAACTTTTTGACATCTGTGTAGCCTACTTGGCTCGCTCAATTCAATTCAATTTTATTTATGTAGCGCCATAACAATACAATTGTCTCTAGGCGCTTAAACCACGCACGTGCTCAGTTATCAGGTTACTTCAATGTGATCTTATCCCGGTCACTTTGGGCAGTAGTCTACCACACATAAACTCTCGACACGTCACGAGACCCAACTTAAGTAAAAAAAATCACACTTTAAACATTGCAATTGTATAAGTCTTGGCGGGGAAATCGTATGGATACTTTTAGTGTATTAGTTGGGGAATGTTATCTCTGTCTGGTTTGGAATGTCTCCTAGGTGGCAGCATAAGTAACTAAGTACATTGCAGAGTGAATCACGCTACAGTGCAACTGCATGTAGATTACTGCCATGCCCTGTAATGATCCAACACGTGTTCAGTAAACCAACATAAAGGTTACATCGCTGTCCGCCCATCCTTTAATAATACAGAGGATATTACACTTAGCAATTGTCCAAGAGTGAACACAAAAAGAAAAAACGACAGAAGAAATTCACGAGAGGAGAAAGAACCACGCACGTGTGGAAACATATTTTAAAAACCGACTCACCATGAAACCATTGGATCTAGGGTCGAACAGGATGATCTAGTGGTGTTACCCTTGACACTGAGGCTTCCAAGCTTGTGTTGAGAACGTGAAGCACTTTCAGGCGGAGCTCCGTATCGAGGCTTGTGTGGGTATCAAACCTGCTAGAGCATTAAACTTGCAATGGTAATAGCGTTTTTGACGTATCGACTCCTCATTTGTGAAAAGGAGAAACCTGATGCTCACGGGGTTCAGGGCGGGGCTGCTGTAGTAAAATGTATTTAAATATTATTATAAAATTATTATTAAAAAAAAAGAGGACCCTTTCACCATTGCAACAACCCAGCAACCGTGGAGTGTAGTCTTTTTATCTGGTAAACATGGAGCAATTCAGTGTGTGAAGCACGAGCTGTTACACTTAGACTGACTAATGTTAGACCCGAAGCCAAAATGACATTAATTCTGAATGACCAAGGCAGCAATTTCCACAGACACAAAAGTATGGGAGGGGCCTAAAATAGCTTGCTCAGCACACACACACACACAGATGCCGAGATTTATATCAGCAGTATCAAAGCAGTACAAATAGTTTAAGCTCTTTCACCTGATGCCATACAGCTAGCGACTGTGCAAGACTTACCTTTTACAAAATTATCCACAAACATATTCAATATTGCACTGCAGCAAAGACTAAAAGCTAGTGCTTAGATAACATCATAAGGGGAGCTCTAATAACATAAACAGTGAACATTGATATACAGTAGCTATCAAATGAGGTACAACAGGTCATGTTTCATGAACAACCATGCAACCATCAATTAGTATAAATTAATATCTTAGTATTTATTTTTTTGATGATATGTACAGTGCCCTCCAGAATTATTGGCCTTGAATATGAGCAAAACAAGCTATGAAACAAAGACAACAATTCTTTGCTTTTTATCCTCTTGGTCTTTCACTCAGAATATTCACAAAAATCTTACCTTTTCATTGAAGTCAAATTATTGAAAGAAAAAACTAATTTTGACATTTAAATCAATATTTTTCTCCAAAACATGTGTGCCACAATTATTGGCACCCCTAGAAATCTAACTGAAGTATATTTCCAGTCATGTTTTACATTTTTAAGTTCACCTGTTTGATTAGAACCTCTTAAGTGGTCAACCATGACTTCCTGTTTCACTCTGGTATAAATATGAGGTGACACAGGCCAAATTCCCATTCACCACTATGGGAAAGATCCATGAACACAGCGATGATGTGTGACGAGAAGTTGTTGAGCTGCACAAATCAGGAAATTGATATAAGAAAATATCTTAACAGTTGAAAATATCCACTTCCACTATCATGGCAATAATTAAGAAGTTTAATGTGACAGGAGATGTTAAGAATCAGCCTGGAAGAAGACGTGTGTGTGTACATTGACCCCACGCACTGTGAGGAGGATGGTTCGACTGGCAAAATAATCTCCATCAGATATGTATTTCAGCATAATGTAACATACTTCATCCTGGCCTGAAGTGTGAGCAGTACTTAATGAAGCATGTTTAAGTTCTTTATCTTTATCCAAACTCAGTTTGTTTCTCACTGCCATTCACTGCCTCATAAGTGCCTGTGTGTGCCCCCCACGCCTCCACAAAGTTAGCTGAGTTATGGGCCTTTGCAGATGCAGCCTTCAACATCTCTGTTTTCTGTCACAGAGCTGGCCACATGTTCTCCCTCCACTAGGACGGGAATACTTCTCATTTTAAACACCTCCATCATCTTCTTAATACTGTCACCTATGTGTGTGCAACGCTCTCTCCAGCACTCACCTTTCTGCAGCCTTACCTATATATAGGTATAAGGAGGATGTCATGGTTCACTGTGTCAAAGGCTGCTGACAAGTGTAGTAGAATCAGAGCTGATGACTGAACAGGTTCCACCTGCTGCTCTAAGCCAAGTGTGGACTTTTCCTTTTTATGAGCCACTGCAGAGTGGTCTGCAGCATGACGCTTCACAGCCTTTTTCTCCCGATGGGTAGGCACAGGTAGCGCTGCCTCACACCCAGCACCAAGACCATGTAAGGATTGACCGATCAAGCAGTTGCCATAAGCGTCTAAAAGCACAAAAGCCAGGTAACTAAAAACGTTTGATAATGAAGAGGCAGTGGGGTGTTGTACATGGGAGAGCAACAAGTGGCATTTCGTGGGCACGATAAATCAGCCTTTGGTCTGAACAGGGGTAATTTCATTGAGCTTTTAAATGCTAGATAGTCATAGATCCTTTTGCCTCACTGAAGGAGAGGATAATGCTACTGTTGCACAAGTAAGCTGGGCAGGAGCTCTATATACTGTATGTATATATTTTAATTACCAATCATCAAGAGATTGTTACTTCGACTACCACGTTATGCGGAGATAGCCTCCCGATGTTCAGTTTGTGTTGTACACAGGTCTACTAAAGGCCGAGATATGCTTCTACAACTGCGTTAAGGCCGAGATATGATTCTACAACTGCGTTAAGGCCGAGATATGCTTCTACGATTGTGTTACTGTGTGGCCACGCAGGCGCTTCGACAGAGTCGTGAACCTTTCGAAGTTCTCAGTCGGTTGGTGGGTGTCGCAAAGCAATTCTCCGCCAGAACAGTAGGGGGTGCGAAAAGTTGTTTGTTTGACTTTTTTTTGCTTCGATTTTTTTTAAAGGGGCCATATTATGAAAATTCCACTTTTTTAGTGCTTCTACACGTTCATTTGGGTATCTGGCGTGTCTACCAACCCAAAAACGCTGGAAAAAAAACCATTGGCGATCTTTGTTATGGTTCCTGGATCTTTGTTATGGTCAGAAACGTCATGATTGAGTCTGCGAATGAGATTCCCGTTTTATTGGCCTGTCACAAGACATTGGGAGGTTCCCTACATGGCCTTGGCCCACCCCCCACACTCATTACATATTTGCCAGAGCGCAAGCCATTATTGCAAAGCTCGGATATTCTTTGAATAGCTAGCTAGCTAGCAGCATAAAGCAAACTAAGTACTCAAGATGCGCTGTGGTGGGCTGGCCAGATCTCTACATCACGTTCCAGCCTCAGAAGACACAAGTGTGACGTACCGGCTCAAGGTACGCAACATAAATGGGGAGACCACGCACGATTTCAATAATAAGTGAATTTAATAAATAATAGGAGTTTAACACAGACTAACAATAATGGAATGGAACATTAAATACGTGTGGTGTAAGTCAGTGTAGAGGAATAACCCAAAATGTGGTGTGGATCAGTATAGGAGCAACAAACAAAACACAACGGAAGCACAAACGCCGCGAGGAGGAGAGAGACCGCCATGTTGAAATCGTAGCCTTTATATCCTCCAGCCAATCACGCGCACCTGAGCAGAGACAAGGACAAAACCAATATTCCCATCTGCCCGTGGGCGGGGTTAGCTGGGTCGTCACATATCCCCCCCTTAAAACAGAAGCCCACCGAGATGGGATTCTGTCATTTAGTATACATCCAAAAACATTCCAATAAAACTCCCAAAAAACCCAACAAATATGACAAAACACTCACCATCCTCAACCGATCTGTCATATCCACTCTGACACACCATACAACACTCACACTGGGCCCATTCACCCCATCACCACCTCTCCCTCTCCTGCCACTCCACCTCCTGACCATCAGCAATTCTAGTACTTAGAAAAGCAGTTTAAGATGATAAGGGACAGATATGGAGAAAAGAGAAATGAGACAGGCAAACAACTTACCCAACCACACCCGGGGCGCGAGACAGCGCATCGGCCATTACATTATCCACCCCTCGAATGTTGGTAAATTTGTAAATGGTACGGCTGTAAAAACAAAGCCCAACGCATCAAGCGTTGATTTGGGTTCTGTAATGAATGCAAAAATGTCAGTGGATTATGATCTGAGAAGACGACCACTGGGTGGGCACCACCCCCCACATACACATCAAAATGTAGAAGCGCCCACACCAATGCCAACGCTTCTTTCTCAATGGTTGAGTAGTTGAACTGGTATTTGTTGAACTTTCTTGAAAAGTAACAAACGGGACGGTCAAGTCCTTGGTCATCTACTTGCAACAACACTGCACCCGCCCCAACCTGGCTCGCGTCCACCTGGATTTTAAACGGACGGTCAAGCCGAGGAGCCGCCAGGACCGGTGCAGTGCTCAGTAACAGTTTGGCATTGTCGAATGCCTGTTGACACTCCGGTGTCCAATTAAATTGAGTCTTTCCTTTTAATAAGTTGGTGAGGACGCTACCACGGTAGAAAAGTTTAAACAAAAACTCCGATAATAACCTATCATGCCCAGAAATCTCATCAATTCCTTTTTTGTTGAAGGACGAGGAAAACCATCAATGGCCGTCACTTTGGCTCGTACCGGCCGCACTTCTCCCTGCCCGACTACCTTCCCCAAATAGACCACTGTGGCCCGCGCAAATTCGCACTTTGCCAAATTTACTGTCAAATTGGCTTTGGCAAACCTTTCGAACAAAGCAGACAGACGCAACAAGTGACACTCCCACGTATCACTATAAATAACAACATCGTCTAGGTACACAGCGCAACCCTCAAGGCCAGATATTACATGATTCATAAGCCTCTGAAAGCTGGAAGGGGCATTTCTTAAACCAAATGACATGACATTATAGGAGTAGAGACCTGATGGTGTAACAAAGGCAGCGATCTCTTGCGCCCGCGGCGTTAACGGTATTTGATAGTAACCTTTTAGAAGGTCGCACTTTGTGACAAATCTAGCAGACCCCACGCGGTCCACACAATCCTCTATTCGAGGCAGCGGGAAAGAGTCGGCCTTAGTCACTTGGTTTACTTTGCGGTAATCGGTGCAAAATCTGAATGTCGAGTCTGGTTTAGCCACCAACAAGCATGGTGAACCCCAGCTCGAATAAGATGGTTTAGCCAGGCCATTGTCCAGCAAGTACTGGACCTCACCCTCCAGGATTTTTTGCTTGACTAACGGAACACGATAAAACCGTTGTTTAATGGGCGCAGCGTCTCCCACATCAATATCGTGCTCAATCAGATTCGTACATGTCGGAGTATCGGAGAACAAAGAAGAAAAGGAAAAAATCAAAGACTTTAACACATCCCTCTGGCTAGCAGGCATATGACTTACTAGGCCATTCAGATTTTGAAGCATCTCAGAATTTTTTAACCGTGGTAACAAAATACTGTCATCGGGGCCGCCTTCATCCTCCACCTCCTCTGCCACCGGAGGAGAGTCTGAAACCACGCCACCGGCAACAGCTAGAACAACAGCATCAACCTTTTTACCAGACACGTCAGCCCTGGAGGACTGAGTGTAATACCGTTTTAATAAATTGACATGACAAAGCTGAGTTGCTTTTCTCCGTTTTGGTGTGGCAATCAAATAATCAAGCTCTGCCACTTGACGGACAACAACATGAGGACCGGTAAATCGCGCACGAAACGGTGAGCCAGGTATGGGCAACAAAGCTAAAACCTGGTCACCTGGACTAAAGAGCCTAGGCTCTGCTTTTCGGTCAAACACTTTTTTCATCCGTGCTTGAGATCTACCCAGATTTTTCGCGGCACACTGCCACGCTAAAAACAATCTGCGACGAAAACCATCGATATAATCAATAAGATTTACCGGAGGCTCAGATTCTTGTAAGCCATCTTTAACAGTGACAGCGGACCCGGACTTTATGCGCGAATACCAACTCGTTTGGACTAAAACCAAGACTGTCTTGCGACACTTCCCGAGCAGCCAAAAGCAACCATGGTAGGCCATCCTCCCAGTCGCGCTGGAGCTCAGAACAGTATGCACGCAACAATGATTTGAGTGTGAGATGAAAACGCTCAAGAGCACCTTGGCTCTGAGGGTGATAAGCACTGCTCAAACTGTGGCTTATTCGAAAGATGTTTTAAAACTTCGGCAAACATCTTAGACGTAAAATTGCTGCCTCTATCCGATTGTATTACTTTTGGGATACCAAATACTGAAATAAATTGCGAGAGAGCTTTGACAATTGACTTAGTGTTGATACTTCGTAACGGGTATGCAGCGGGATATCTCGTCGTCTGACACATCACTGTCAACATGTGAACCGCACCAGACTTCGATGGAGGCAATGGACCCACACAATCGATCAACAAGCGCTCGAAAGGCTGGCCCACGGCTGGAATTGGATGCAACGGCGCGGGTTTAATGGACTGGTTCGGCTTTCCAGCTACCTGACACGTATGACACGTCTTTATGAACCCTGCCACGTCTCGCTTCAAGCGCGGCCAATAGAAATGTTGCAATAGCCGGCTGTATGTTTTACGCACCCCGAAGTGCCCAGCCCCTTCCCCAACACCTGATCTCTGTACTTTTTCGGCACAACAATCTGCATCACTGTTTCACTCATATCGTTATTTACAGACACAAATTTCCACACCAACAACCCGTCACTATTAAAGTATCCCCTCTCTGCACTCGGAATCTTTTCTCCCGACAGAGCTCCAACGAAAAACTCTGCCAATCCATTGTCTTCTATCTGCGCAGCAATAAAGTCATCCCGATCAAAGGAATTTGGCAATATCGGCAATTGCACCATCTTATTGCTAGCTTTTGACAAATCTGACGCACCCTTCACTGTCTGTGTGCGACTCCTTGCACGAGTCACGACACAGGCCGTGAAAACATCAGGGAATTCTATAACGCAATCGTCCGGCCTAATAGCCTCCATAGGCTTGATGGTTACGATCGGTGGGGCTGGCCCACTGGGCCACACTTTATCTCTGGCTAGATGATTACCCAAGATGACATCAACCCCTGGCACTGGCAATACAGGGCGAACTGCCACAACCACCTCCCCTTGCACAAGATCGGAATTCAACCTGATTTTATGCAGCGGAACGGACATAGTGTGCATACCAATTCCCCTAATCAAAACACTCTTTCCAATACTAGAATTAACAGAAAATGGCAAAGCGGTCTCCGCCACAAAACTTTCGGTAGCGCCAGTGTCCCGTAATATTTTAACGGGTATCTTATTCGAACCGTCGACAAGTGAAATGAAACCATTGGTAATGAAAGGCCCATAACCTCCCCCGACCTGTTCATTGGCACCAGAGCTGCACAGCTCCACTGCAGGGCAATCAGGCACCACACAACCTGAACCTCCAGCAGGGACTGCACCCTCTGCCAGCCGTGACTTCACCTTCACTTTCGCATAATTCACCTGACACACAGGGGCAGCGCATAAGCTATATCTGGTAGAGTTAGACTTTCCCGCATTTTTATCTTTTAATACGGGACAATCCTGTTTCCAGTGTCCCATCTCCAGGCAATACCTGCATTGATTATCCGAATTGGCATTAAAACGTTTAGGATCTTGTTTACCATCATACCGAGCATTTGAATTACCACTGAACCAGTGTGATCGAGGTTCATCTCGAGTATATGTACGGTTACGAAAGTGTTCACCGACTCTACTTTTATGAGTTAACTCATACTCATCAGCGAGCACTGCAGCCTCAGAAACGGTTTTAACGGTGTGTTCATTAATAAAAGTAGTAAGCCGCTCAGGGACGATGTTTTTAAATTGTTCCAGTGTAATTAATTCGAACAATTCCTCAAAGGTGGTCACATCGACTGAGTGAAGCCAGCGGGTAAAAAACGCAACAAGATCTCTACCAACTTCAGCATAAGTTTGCCGTTCACCTCTTTTCCAGTTTCTGAACCGCTGTCGATAATACTCTGGAACTTGTTCGAATGCTCTCAGAACAGCCTCTTTGACGCACCTGTACTGTTTTCGCTCTGTCAACGACAACGCCACAAACGCATCTTGGGCTCTCCCGGTAAAGACAGTTTGAAGTAACAGTGTGTGCTGAGTGTCACTCCAACTATGCTCATCAGCGATACCCTCAAAAAGCGAAAAGATGATATCGGGATCACGTTCATTAAATTTAGGTAAAAACCTAATCATTTTGGAAAGATCACCGTGAGTGCCAGACGGCGCAGGGAAATCATCACCGACCCGCATCTTCCCTTCAGCAATTAATCTCAGCTTCTCTTTTTGGATTTCCATATCACTATCTTTCTGCTGTTGCTGTAGTCTTATTTTTTCTAGCTCGAATAGACGTTCTTTCTCTCTTTCGGCTGACTGTTCCAATTCACGTTCCCTTTCATACACACGCTTCTTTTCCTCGGCCTCTAAACGTTTGAGGTCTAATTCACGCCGATTTTCTCTTTCTGAGGCTTCACGATCCCTTTCATACTCACGTTTATTTTGTTCTGCTTCTAAACGTTTCAGTTCAAACTCACGCTGAAATGCGCGATCCTTCTCTTGCTCGGCGGCCTCCAACCGTTTGTATTCGAGCTGAAGCTTTAAGCTCGACCTGGTTTTCCAGACTCCCCACCTTTTCACCTGCATTAGGGGTTGACGTCGCTGTCGGTGGACCAGATGTCTCGGCGGTAATTTTACTAGAAATTACCGACATATCTACCAATTTTGATTTCACACATTCTTGGAGTTCTTGTTTTTTTAAACCCTTCGGAATATCAAATTGGTAGTGTACCGCAACCTGACCCAATTGCTCTTTTGTCAAACTATCCAATAAATCTTCGGTTGGAGACGTAAAAAAATCCTCTACTTCTATGGTAGGCATTTCAATTTTCTCTACAATACCTCTCTATTTACAAGAAAATGCCCAACTGATCCAATTATCTGCCATGAACGCAGCAGTGCAAAATCCGCAAACCAGGCACAGGCGAACCAACCCCATTTACCACACAAGAACAAAGAGCTTCCCCGCATCTACCTCCCACCAAAAAAAAAATACCCTATATATTACTAATCTGACGTCTTCAGTGCGTCCACATACAATTGAGTTGCTTGCAACGCAACCCCAGCGCGTCCGACGCACCAAAAACAACAAACTACAATAAAAAGAAAAACAACAAACAGCGGTAAGCGCTCTACACCTGCACTCCACTTACCAGATACACCTGCGCCCAATTGCCAACCTGCACAGCCGGGTTACTCTTATAGCCAGACAACGTGCAGACTGCAGGATCCCAAATGCAGCTCCCTCCTCCACGGCCAAACAAAGAAAGCAAGCGAAACCAAACAAATCCTATATCTTAACCAAATTACCATCCAAATAAACACTATATGCGCGGTACTCCCCGATCTGAACTTTGCTGCAACAGGTAATTTACACCTGTGAGAAAAACTATATTCCAACCAATTTAACGCACTACCACCAGGCTACAAGTGGCAATATCCAGTTACATACCAGAATACAGGCTAAGGCACGGACGAGCCCCCACATGTGACGTACCGGCTCAAGGTACGCAACATAAATGGGGAGACCACGCACGATTTCAATAATAAGTGAATTTAATAAATAATAGGAGTTTAACACAGACTAACAATAATGGAATGGAACATTAAATACGTGTGGTGTAAGTCAGTGTAGAGGAATAACCCAAAATGTGGTGTGGATCAGTATAGGAGCAACAAACAAAACACAACGGAAGCACAAACGCCGCGAGGAGGAGAGAGACCGCCATGTTGAAATCGTAGCCTTTATATCCTCCAGCCAATCACGCGCACCTGAGCAGAGACAAGGACAAAACCAATATTCCCATCTGCCCGTGGGCGAGGTTAGCTGGGTCGTCACACAAGCGAAATGGATTGAATTCATATTTGAAGGCAATGTCCCTGAATGAACTTCAGGCGAGGGAAATGTAAGTATTTTTAAAAATAATTCTGTTACTTGCCCATTCAGTGTGGTGGTTAACGACGTTAGCATGTTGTAGGGGGACTAATTCAAACAGCGATTTATGAACCGTGTTATTTTAGTGGTGGTTAATTGATACAATCGTGAATAAGTGCTGTGTCTTATCTCCTGAGCAAGCAAGAGTGTCAATATGGGCTAACGAGTTGTAGCTAAAGCCCATAGAAAAGAGCTATACAGCTCGCTAGCTATTAGGACTCTAGCTTGCTCAGGAGAGTTTAGCTGCAGAGAGAAGACACAGCAATTATTCACGATTGTATCAATTGTACATCTAGGTTTCTTTGGCGTCTGTTGTCACGTCCAACAGCACAACATATCACGGGCATTTAGAACTTTGTGTGGGTTGTGGCCGTAAACAGCTCGCTAGCTATTAGATAGCTATTAGATTGCTCAAGGCAGTATCATAGCTAATAATACTAGTTGATAACCAACGGATAATAATGTATCGCTAAAATGTATGATTCCCGTTGTTAAGGTTAGAGAATTCTCGCACCAAAAAGGCATCATTCATAAACGACTTGATAAGCAGCTTAGACTCACCTGCAGTTACCAAAACAGTTTGTCAAAGTGGGGCATTTGAGGGTTTTGTGTATAGTACAGCACAAGTTAAAAATACTGTTCACTGTATGATTATTTCATAATGATTTATGAGAAAAATGCCGGGTTGGTAGTATGCCAATGTTATTGTACCTACTTTTCTGTGTTGTGAAACTGATATTAGGTGTAATGGAATACAACATTTCTTCAAATGCTAGAGATGTATTGGCTTTTAGTTCATGTTTCATGCATTGCAGTGCAAGGATAATGGTCAGTGAGATGACATTTTATTTACAGTATGGAGTATTTTCCTTTTATTACATTCAGGAAAAAACATGAATAACATTGCTGCTCTTGTGGTTAAGGAAGAACATCTGAACAGTGTCCTAGGCTACATCATGTGGCCTGTCAGACAGATCCTCCAAAGCACCATCTGGAGCAGAAGAGCAGGACCACCCAGATTCTCCGTCCCAGAAAGCCCCAAGACCTGCTAACAAAGCTTCTGTACACCAAATACCTGTAACGTCTGAGCAAAGTTTACATTGTATTTAGAGAATAAATGGTGACACACATCTATTGAGTCTTCCTTTGTTAACAGTATGGCTACTGATGGCACAAATTGTGATTTTGTAATCAATGTTTTTATTATAATTGGTCTTTTTTGTATTTATTACCCATGTACTAGCCAGTACATTTAATAACTATGTTTAAAAAGCTCTGTGGCATTCTTTGAAGCAAGTCTATAGAAACAGTTTTGGTATGTAACATGTCAACACTTGACACATGCAAGATGAGCAGTAAGCAAAGTAAGACAGAGGGAAGATGAATTTATTGTATTTTCTTCCCCAGTTATATTTGTATTGCAGAAATCACTGATGACTCATATGCATAAAAAACAAAACAACTTACTGCTATATTCCCCTTAGACATAAGGCCCATAGTCTGCTCTATAGATGTTGAATGCATTCTGTAGTGAGAACACATTCAATCACACAGCTAAAAGTCCCGGATGATGCACGTTGGTTGGTTTGGAAGCTGCAGTAGTCTTCTTGTTACCTTGAATATTGAAAGTGTAAGTATCATGGAATATAAAACAAGATGACTGCATAATTACCATGTCATTCACAAATAATTTTACCTGTGGCATCTCCCTGCAGCATCCATTCTCAGGCTCTGTAGGCATTTGCTCACACTTGGCACAATTACGCCTGTATAGATAAAGGGTTTTAAAAAGTGACAACATTGCAGGTGAAGTGTATTTGAATGTTGTGTTACAATTACAGACACAAGTTGACAAATACAACGATATAATGAGAAAACAATGTTTGAACGCTAATAAACGGAGGTAAACACGTTACGTTATGTTCTAAATCTGTGTTAGTGCCATTTTCCACATTGTAATTTAGACTCAGATTAAGATATTATTTTGTTTAGATTCATATTTCGTGATTGCTCATTATAATGATTGCATAATTGTATTTTATAGTTTTGCATTTCAGTTTAATATATGATTAGTGTACATGCAATGCTTAGAATAACCAGATATGCATGGGACATAAGAGTTGCTTTGGAGTGCGCGTGGTAGTGAGCTACGACGTAGTCTGCTCGACATTGATGGAATGTATAAGAACTGCCATTTATTTCATTGTTCAGTATTCAGTAAGGACGGAGCGAAACACTGTTTTCTACCGTTGTTAAACGCACTAAACACGCGTAGAGACTCGTTCTTTCCGTCTAGAGTGGTTAAGTAAATGAATTCCTGATAACAAGAAGGGAACTTTAGCCACTACAACCTGCTTGGTCCATTACTGTTGTCAGATAACATTTTACTTTCCAGCTGGAGCTTTACTCGTGTAGCAGGCATAATGGCGTTCCCGTTACTTGCATTTACATAAACACTTTTCACAAACAGTAACTTACATAAACACACTGTATTTGTGACATACTCGTACATGCACACACTATTATCTAGCATTGCGATGTTCTCGTCACCGACTAGACCGTATGACCTTAGCCAAAGTAAAAACAAGTGAAGTGACAAAGTGTACTTACCATTCAGAAACGTCCTGTTGTACCCTAAATTCTCGAACTTGTTTGGGAGCCTCTTCTTGTTCAGGGTCTGAACAATCTCGTATCCAGTCGCCATATTTTACCAAACTAAACTTGGTAAGAATGAGTAGCTAAAAACTAAAAGGTTAGAATGATTAGCCCAAAACCGTAGAGGAGGGCGGGGGGAGGGGTTAGCTGGCTCATTAGCATAAGCGCTCAAAACAGCTCGCTGACAGAATGGCTGTGTTTGGCAGGGTAAAAAGGATGCCATTAATAATGATCCTTGTGGTATTTTGACCAAAATATGTTACAGACATTTCATTAAGACCCCAAGGAACCATATCAACTTGTGGTAAAATGGGCATACGATAGGTCCTTTAAGCATTTAGGTGTATTTGGACAGCCTGACATTTTTTTATTCCAAGATGCATAGCTCTTGATTAGTTGAATCATGTCTAATGATGGCTGGCTAGCTCGCTCCACCAAAACTAAAGCTGTCCAAATTTGATTACTCAAATTTTTATGACGCAAAATGACGCAAATTGCGGTACAGCTGAACTTGAACTGATGTTTCGACTGAATGGCAATAACAAGGAACGTCACAAGTCACTGGCTAGCTAGCGTTAGCTAACTAGCAAGATTACATACAATCCATTCACTTAAATTGACAATACAACACTTGGATTTTTACCAGTATTCCTCACTTGTTGACAAGTTGCCGTGTTTGGCTTCCTTAATGGGTGTGCTATGCAACGAGTAAGATACGTGTAGTGTTGTTGCACTGGCTATTGTTACTGAAAGCATGAGATTCTGGCTGTAGGTAACATCCTGAGGAACAGCCAGAATCTCATTCTTCTGGTAAAAAACAAGAATCAAATTGAAAGATAGAAACACTATTGCAATTGTGTTTAATTTTGTTTGTCATAAGGAATTTAATCTAAGACAATAAAGGCATTAAATGTGATGAAGATATACAAACACCTTTCCATGTAATCCACAATAGTCGTGTCGTCTTTAGGAAAACATCATTAGAGCACAGAGCAATGAATGTAAAACGTTTATTTAATTTTTCACCTTCAACTTTACAAATAGTCAAAAAAAAACTACACACACACACCTTTTCTATCTCTACCTCTCTACCCGGCCGGCTCCAAGCAGCAACTCACTGACACCTGCATAGCCACACATAGTGCCACACTCTTGCTTCGCCCGGTAACTAATCTTTCAAACGTGCGCTCTCACACAAAGACTTACCTTTAAGAGTCAGGGCCAAAGGAGTTTGAAAAGGCAATAATACAACTCAGTTAATGAGGTCTTCTTAAAAAACGACAGCGCCTCAATGGGTGGAGCTTACGTGTGTCTGATCTCTGCATGCACAACTATATCGAGCAGTAAACACTTTACGGGAAGTCCCTTTCGAGCGGCAAGCACAAGACACGCACGCCGACAGTGGAACATTTACCCGTCTATAGATTCCGTCAAGTTTCCACAAATGAGTTTGTCTCGAGGTGTTGGACACCATCATGAAATATTCTGCGCCGTGCCCGTTGTGGAGACTGAGCTGACTGAGCTGAATGCTAACAGACATCAGTTTAACACTCTGCTAAACTATGGATTAACTATTTCATTCAGTGTGAGATCGTTTAATCTTTACATTGTCATTTCCGCGACCTTAAATTTAAACGCCGTTGTCGACTGCCAGACCTAGCAAGTCGTCTGTTAGGTAAGTCTTGAAGTCAATGACATAAACCCGCATCCGAGGAGGTTTGTCTGTATTAGTGGGATTATATTTTGGTTTTCCCTTGTAATACTTTCACGTTCCCTTTCGGGTCGAATAGTGAATTATAACAGGTAGTTAACCACCAACACGTTCCAGTTGTTTATTGGACAGTGGAAAGGTGCAGTCAGAGTGAGACACCGGGGCAGACATGGATGGTAAACTGATATTTAGAAGGCAAAGGCCATTTAGAATGGAATCTGTCTTGCAAACATCTCCTAGTCATTCCTGGTTCCTTGTTGCAACAACAGTGAAAACTAGGAGATTTTTGTATTAGTCAGAGAGAACAAAGATGGTTTGTCAAGAAAGTCATTAAAATGAGTTGGCAGTGCAGAATTCAGCTGTGAGGGTTTATAGTTACCTGTCACCTGAAATACACATGGGTCTTATGTCAGCAACCAGTCACTGTCTGTCATAGATGTTGTTACGTATTTGGCTCGTAAGGAATCAACACATTGAGAACAGAAAACCCCAAACTTAATTTAGAACTATATTTTTTTAGTTTAAATGGGAAAAGGGTAGGTGGAGTGTAAGCTGTGTGTCCTGCGTATCCCTAGATAGCATTCGAAGCCTTGAGAAATGAACCATTTTTCAACACACTTGGTTGGAAAGCTTCACGGTTTCACAAAGCTTAATTTTGCCACCACTAACTTATACCTGCATATAGCGGTGAAGCCACCTGTCAGCTCTGCCTAGCGCAACTGCTCCTCATGCCCTGACCTCGATTGGTCATCTCTGATATGTATTTTGGGTTATAACAAAAATATTCAGCCAGACAAGCAATACAAATCAGCATTTCGATCAGCTCGGTCACGTTGAGTCGTGCAAATTTTTCTCTCAAAGCATTTCTTGGTCACTTTCACTTTAACTAATCTGTGTAGCCTACGTGGCTCAATGTCATGAAAGCCTTTTTGACATCTGTGTAGCCTACGTGGCTCGTTCAGTATTAGCTAACTTTATCCTTAACGTAGGTTACTGCCAAAGTGACCGGGATAAGATCACATTAAACACATTTAACCCTTGACACCTCAGGAGAGCCAACTTAAGTGCAAACTTCGAATTCAACACAAAGCATTTGTATTCAGATAAAATGGTGTCATCATGACCATGGCGGGGAAATCCGTATGGATACTTTCCTGAAGTGCGTTAGCAATTGTGCAAGAGAGAATACAAAAAGCAAAAACGACAGAAGAAATTCACGAGAGGAGAAAGAACCACATGAGTGTGAAAACATTGGACCTCGTTCTCGAAAGCAGTTAAGAAAAAGTTAAGAAGAAATTTCTTAACTGGAACTGGACTGGAATACTTCTCATTTTAAACACCTTCATCATCTTCTTAACCACACCCCATACCGCCTCCACCTGTATACCGTCACCTATGTGTGTGCAACGCTCTCTCCAGCACTCACCTCACTGCAGCCTTAAGGGTCCTTCTTGCCCTTTCTTGGCAGGTATGAGGAGGATGTCATGGTTCACTGTGTCAAAGGCTGCTGACAATCAGAACTGATGACTGAACAGATTCCACCTGCTGCTCTAAGCCAAGTGTGGACTTTTACTTTTTATGAGCCACTGCAGAGTTGTCTGCAGCATGACGCTTCACAGCCTTTTTCTCCCAATGGGTACGCAGAGGTAGCGCTGCCTCACACCCAGCACCAAGACCTAGTAAGGATTGACCGATCAAGCTGTGGCCAAATCATTTCCAAAATCACAATAGCCAGGTAACTAAAAAACGTGAGATAATGAAGAGGCCAATCAGTGTGTTGTACATGGGAGAGCAAGAAGTGGCATTTCGTGGGCATGATGAATCTGCTCGTAGTCAGAACAGGGGTAATTTCATTGAGCTTGAAAATGCTAGATAGTCATAGATAATTTTGCCTCACTGAAAGAGAGGATAATGCTACTGTTGCACAAGTTAATTGGGCAGGAGCTGTATATATGTATATATTTTTAATACCAATCATCAAGAGATTGTTACTTCGACTACCGCATTATGAGGAGATAGCCTAGTTCCCGATCTTCAGTTTGTGTTGTACACAGGCCTACTTACAGTCTCTGACAAGGCAGCATGCATTGCAAGACATTTGTTACCTGGATTATCTTTCATGGTTTGATCTTTGAAACTGATTTTCTTTGTAGTAAGTGATTACTTGACTTGGAGAATGAAACATTATATTAAACACCTAATTATCTTGGTGCTAAGTGATTAGACACACTGTGACTGTGAAATGTATCACTGTAGGCTAAGAGTTGCACAGCACCCTAACTAACAGGAAAGAGAAACCACTGAGACTGACTCATTTTTGGAAACCACGTGATGACACCACAAATTGTTGTGGTCGCGCCTCTCTCCAAAAAAGTTATGGGCCTTTGCAGATGCAGTCTTCAACATCACTTTTATTCTGTCACAGAGCTGTTCACATGTTCTCCCTCCACTAGGACTGGAATTCTTCTCATTTTAAACACCTCCGTCTTCTTAATCATTCCCATACCTACTCCACCTGTATACCGTCACCTATGTGTGCAACGCTCTCTCCAGCACTCACCTTTCTGCAGCCTTAATGGTCCTTTTTGCCCTTTCTTGGCAGGTATGAGGTGGATGTTATGGTTCACTGTGTCAAAGGCTACAGCATGCATTGCAAGACATTTGTTACCTGGATTATATCGTTCTTAGTTTAATCTTTGAAACAGATTTTCTTTGTTTTTATAGTAAGTGATTACTTGATTTGGAGAATGAAATATATCATATTATATTAATTTACTATTTAATATTTAACTGACTGTGAAATGTATCACCGTGGGTTAAGACTTGCACAGCACGCCATTTTAAACTTGAAAGTGAAATTTTTTCGACTGAATTCTTGAAGAAAATCACGTAATACTACCATACATTGTCACGGCGGTGGACTAGTTATTCTCCGACATTACGCCTGGACGGAAAGTTTAGACAGGAAGTCAACAATAAATGTTCCGCGGTAGGGAGCTGGTCTTCCCTGGCAATACTTTGACATTCCCTTTCAGGGTGAATAGTGAATTTTTAACTGGTAATTAACCATCAAACTTGTCCAAGCTGTTTGAGGAGTGGGAAAGTGGAGCCAGAATGAGACACCTAGGCAGAAATGGATGGTAAACTGCTATTTAAAAGGCAAAGGCCATTTAGAATGGAATCTGTCTTGCAAACATCTCCTGGTTACTCCTGGGTCCTTGCTGCAAAAACTAGGAGATATTTTATTAGTCTAAGAGAACAAAGATGGTTTGTCAGGAAAGACATAATGAGTTGGCAGTGCAGAATTCAGCTGAGGTTACTTTTAGTTACCTGGCACCTGAAATACATGTAACAGGTTAGAAAAGCAGTTTGAAATTATTGCACAAGATAGACTGTTACCTGTATTTCAGTTTCTTTTTGATCTTTTATTTTGATATCACAAGCACACTGGTATTGGGGGTCTCTGGTAGCCCCCCCTGTTTTGTTCCTCTCTCCCCCTTCCTATTTCCTGTTTGATATATGCTGGGAATGAGGTAGGTGGTTGAGTTTCAGTGGGATAAACAATCTTCAAAAATTGCCTTCAAAAATAGGCATCTAGGTTCTTATATATCTTCTTATAACGTATTATTATTATATGTATAATATATCTATACTATTTTCAGGAAATATCCCTCTGACCTATTGGTTATATGTTTTTTCCTTTTACTACATGTGGGGGCTAGCATTGACAGTGGAGCTAGTATACAGTGGAGACTTACCATAATGTTTCTGTTGGTGTGCTTTAACAGGTGTGATACGGTTTTTACTTATCTTTCTTAATATATTACATGTCTGTTCTTATTTTTTTGCCTGTTTGACATATGCTGGGAATGAGCATTGACAGTGGAGCTAGCATTAACAGTGGAGACTTACCATACTGTTTCTGTTGGTGTGCTTTAACAGGTGTGATACGGTTTTTACTTATCTTTCTTAATATATTACATGTCTGTTCTTATTTTTTTGCCTGTTTGACATATGCTGGGAATGAGCATTGACAGTGGAGCTAGCATTAACAGTGGAGACTTACCATACTGTTTCTGTTGGTGTGCTTTAACAGAAATAAAAATCCATCTCAGCAACTGTTGTCCACGGGTCACATATATTAATACACAACGCAGAAGTTACACCGGTTAAATACACATGGGTCTTATGTAAGCAACCAGTCACTGGCTTGGTCATAGATGTTCTTACAACCCTGGCTCATAGGGAAGCAACATAATGAGAACAGAAAACTCCAAACTTAATATAGAACAATATTAGAGAGCGTGAGAGGGGTGTGGCCAGTTCTTAAAGGCATCTGGCACATGCGATCTGTGGGTTAGATGTATCTAATTTGGTTAGAACAATTGACAGACACGAGAAATAATGATCCCACATTACAAACTCATTTTCTCTGTTATGTAGAGATTGATTGCTTGATTTGGATAGCGAAACTGACAATATTATGTTTAATATAATATATTATACACCTAATTATCGTGGTGCGAAGCGAGTAGACATACTTTTACTGTGAAACTTTTCACTGTTGGATAACCACACAGTGTATATTATGAGTTTGGATTCTTGTACAGCGTGAACAAATTATTCGGAAGAGGTCGGCTGGAGTTTAGTTTTCAACCCTGTTTGACATTATGTGAGGAAGTATAGTCTGCAAAGTCTGTGGGAGTGACGCGCAGAAGGCCATGACCCTGAAGTGCACCAGTGTCTGATGCAGTGTTGCCAACTTAGCGACTTTGTCGCTATATCTGGCGACTTTCCAGACCCCCTTGGAGACTTTATTAGCAAAAAGCGACTAGCGACAAATCTAGCGACTTTTTTCTGTCATTATTATTGGATTATTGTGTCGACAAAGCACTGAAAAAGCATCTCACATATCCCCTTCTGCAGTTCACATTACAACCGATCTCACGAGAGCTGAGTACAGTGAGGGCTGTCATCCGTCTCCTCTCCACTCACACAGCGCCTGCGCGGCTAGTCTGACTAGATAGCAGCAAAATATTAGAGCTTTGTATTCGCGCGAAAATTGCGAATAATGTGCGCATGCGCAGCTTATTTGCATATTATGCAAATTAGTTGATTGCGTCATCTAACGACTTCTGGCGACTTTTGGGAGAGCTAACAGCTACTTTCCTTACAGAAAAGTTGGCAACACTGGTCTGATGAAGCTGAACTATGAAGCGTGAAACAGTAACTGAGGGCTCTTGGAGCACTGTTGTCCTTAACTCCTTTATTTTCTTCTGAGAAATTGTGTTTGACTTTTAATTGAAAGGTGTGTTCATATACATCCTGGCGCCTTGTCTGCTGTTAAGGCAACTTGACGGATAACCGCTATTGCTAACTAATCTCACTTTAATAACCTAAATATGGTTTACCTTCGTTTATTAGATCGTTTATTCTTCTCATCGTAATTTCCACGAATTTAAACGAGGCCATTGCCGACTGCCGCAGACATAACGAACTAGCAAATCATCCGTTGGGTAAGTTGTCTGTTAGGTAAGGTATCCCACATTACTAGTCTAGTCTTAAATTAAAGCTATTCGGCAAAGTAAGGATTGGCCGATCAAGCAGTTGCCATAAGCGTCCAAAATCACAATAGCCAATTAACTAAAAACCGTGAGATAAAGAAAAGGCTAATCAGTGGGGTGTTGTACATGGGAGAGCAAGAAGTGGCATTTCATACGCATGATGAATCTGCTCTTGGTCTGAACAGGGGTAATTTCATTGATCTTGTAAATGCCAGATAGTTTCGCCTCACTGATAGAGAGGAGAATGCCACTGTTGTACAAGTAAGTTGGGCAGGAGCTGTATGTGTATATTTTTAATACCAATCATCAAGAGATTGTTACTTCGACTACCGCGTTATGAGTATAGTTCCCAATGTTCAGTTTATGTTGTACACAGGCCTACTTACATTGTCTGACAAGTGTCTTTTAAACATATTTTCTTTGTTTTTATAATAAGTGATAGATCAAATTGACAATATTATATTAACCACCTAATTATCTTGGTGCTAAATGATTATACATACTGAGACTGTGAAATGTATCACCGTAGCCTAATAACAGGGATCTTTCCTTGTCAAACAAGATTGTGAAATTGCCCCGACTAAATAGTTATATAGAGCACATGGTGCTAGCACTAACTGTCACTTCCGCAGTCCTAAATTGCGCCTTTTATGACTTCATATGCAATACTTTCACATTCCCTTTCGAGGTTGAATAGTACATTCTTAACTGGTAATGAACCACCAACACGTCCCAGCTGTTTATGAGAGGAGTGGGAAGGTGGTAAACTGATATTTAAAAGACAAATCCCATTTAAAATGCAATCTGTCTCTCAAACATTTTCTAGTTACTCCAGGGCCCTATTCGTCGTAGCTCGCTAAGCGCGGTAGCGAGCTAATTTTCAGGCTAAGATAAAAAACGCCCCTCTTTTTTGTTCCTGGAAGCAACTTTCGATAAATCACCATAGCAACATATCAATTAGCTCTAACCTGCTCCAGCGCAGGCTAACTTAAGTGTAGCTGGATAAGCTTGCCACGCCCCCGGAAAAAGGACAGATCCCATTGACCAAGGAGCGATATTAGATAGTTAGATTAGCGTAGGGAGAGAGTTCTTTGCGATCGCCAAGAACCAGTATTCCATCATGATGAGTTCTTGTATGAGCGCTACCAATTTGGCCGAAAAGGAATAATTAATTTACAAGACCTTCTCGAGTCATTTATTGCAAACACCACAGTTGAACATTGACTGTCTTGCGCTTTTTTGCGAGTGGTACATTTTTGTAGTGTCGGCAATGCGGAGAACAAAGCACTCATAATTATATGACAGTGTTATTAGTACACCTTAGTGTAACAGGTTAGAAAAGCAGGTTTAAATAATTGCACAAGATAATCTGTTACCTGTATTTCAGTTTATTTTTAATCTTTTATTTTGATATCACAAGCACACTGGTATTGGGGGTCTCTGGTAGCCCCCCCTGTCTCCCCCTGTTTTGTTCCTCTCTCCCCCCTTCCTCTTTCCTGTTTGACATATGCTGGGAATGAGGTAGGTGGTTGAGTTTCATGGGGATAAAGAATCTAATAAATATTGCCTTTAAAAATAGGCATCTAGGTTCTTATATATCTTCTTATAACTTATTATTATTATATGTATTATATATCTGAACTATTTATATGATATATCCCTCTGACATATTGTTTATATGTTTTTCCCTTTTGTTACATGTGGGGGCTAGCATTGAGAGTGAAGCTAAGATACGGGAGCTCACCAAACTGTTTGTTGGTGTGCTTTCACAGGTGTGATACAGTTTTTACTTATCTTTTTTTAATGTATATATTACATGCCTGTTCTTATTTTGGCCTGTTTGACATATGCTGGGAATGAGCATTGACAGTGGAGCTAGTGTACGGGAGCTCACCAAACTGTTTGTTGGTGTGCTTTCACAGGAGTGATACGAAATAAAGATACATCTCAGCAACTGTCCACGAGTCACAAATATTAAAAACACAACGCAGAAGTCACACCGGTTACATTAGCATATCATTATTGTAGAAAATTATTAAGGTGGACTCATGATATAGAGAGAAATACACACAATTCATTTTCACTGCTTCAATTTATTGCATTTGTTATTAATACATTTACATTTAGTCATTTAACAGACGCTTTTATTCAAAGCGACTTACAAGGAAATGTAAAACTAAACCGAGGTAGGAGGTGAGGGGAATTGAACAAGCAACCTTGCAGTTACTAACCAACAACACTACCCACTGTACCAGATCACACTTGTCAACGCATATTCATACATAGATATCACCGCATAGACAGCCTCATACACCGATTAACTGATTATTGATTAACTTAGCTTCAGCCCTTACGATGAACGGGGCCCTGGTTCCTTGTTGCAACAACAGCCTTAACTAGGGTTTTTTTCTATTAGTATGGAGAACAAAGATGGTTTGTCAGGAAAGACATAACAATGAGTTGGTAGTGCAGAATTCAGCTGTGAGTTTTTTTAGTTACCTGGCACCTGAAATACACATGAGTCTTATGTCAACAACCAGACACTGGCTTGGTCATAGATGTTGTTACATCCCTGGCAGGTAGGGAAGCAACACAATGAGAACAGAAAACTCTCAATTTTGAACTATATTTATTAGTGTAAAGGGTAGGTGGAGTGTTATGCCCCACTCAGACGTGTTGTGTTGATCCAACGGATGAGGGAGGAGGAGTCTGGCGCATGGGGTTGTGTTGATAACGGAGACGTTATAGTGAGATTGACATGTCAACAAACCAATCACGCCGCTAGCAAGCTGTTTACCTTGTGGGTAGAAGCATGCTAACATTAGATAGGTGGCTCAGACACATCGCAAATCCTCTCAGACGTATTTTCAGGTACAATAATGGAGTTTTTACATTGTACAGTGTCTATTTCTCGGTAACTTAAAAAAAATCAAAGCAAAAAAAAAAAGTAAAAAACAACTTTAAGGTACGACCATCTACGGAGTTTAGTCCGCCATCTTTTTTTTTTTTAGCTTCACGCTCTTTAGACGTGACCATAAACGCGATCTGATTGGCTAGCGCCTGTGCTGTCGTATTTCCATGAAAGGCAATATCAAATATATTACATGCGTTGCCTCTAGAAAAGTAAATTTTTTTCAACTCTTGTCGCAAGCAACGCATGCAAAGCAATGCAACGGAACCCAATTGAGCCACAATTCAGTTTGGCAACGGATGAGGTCACCCCATTCCAAGTGAATGGGGATCCGTCAACCTTGACGGATCAACGCATTCCAACGCAATCATCTGAATCGTCGCTTGGCATTACACCTAAAAAAACAGGAACAGGAAAAATAAATCACCACAGACGCCTTACACCCTAAACACAACCTATTCCAACTTCTTCCCTCTGTATGCCACAGCCATCAAACATAAGAACAGTGATATCTACTGAGATGTACCTATTCTCCTTATTCTAGTTTTCTGACCTATTACATTAATATACTAAATTCTGTGGCATACAAATGCATCCTATTGTCTACTGTTCTAAACTAACACTTTATGTACAGGATATTGCTTGTTTGTTTTTATAATGTAATATGTTCCTTATCTGTATATCGTATAGTGTATTGTTTTAAGGGCCACAAAGGAGGAGTTGGTATTACAGTTATGTAAAAAGCCCTGACAATATAAAAGCACAAATTTAACTAGAAATAAGAAAATTAGGAGGGCAATGAAATAAATGGTCTCTTCATTGGTTTGACAGATGCATCGTAAAACTGTAGGATATGAGTTTGTTGCACAGCTTTGCGAACGCCATCCTTATGTCAGTTGGACCCGAAGTTGATGAGGAAATCATGGTGAAGTTGGTGATTATAGTTCTGATCATCCAGCTGACCATGTCTGGGGTCTCTCCTGCCTGTGGTCGAGCTGAATATCGTATAGGGCAGGAATGCTGCCCTATGTGTGGTCCTGGTAAGTAGCAGTAGTAACTGTGTCATAGTACATGACACGCTCCTTCATTAGAGCTTTCTTCATGTTGCATCAATGAGATAAACCCATGTCTGATTGATGAATGAACTACTTATTTACTCATTAAAGGTTATTATGTACGGAAACACTGCACTGAGTTTTCCAGCACGGCATGTGTTCCATGCCTGCCACCTACCTACACGGATGCACCAAATGGACTGGCGTCCTGTAAATCCTGCACAGTTTGTGACTCGAGTAAGTCAAATATTGCAGCAGTTTTGGTATGTGTCCCTTTATTAGTTTAGTTTTTGTGCATTCTATGTATATTATTTATGTCGATTCTTTGCACTGTTGATTGCAATTCAAATGTTTTTCATCCTCTTTATAATCACTGTGTATCCTAATATAGGTGCAGGTCTAAGAGTGAAGAGGACGTGCAGCTCCACTTCAGACTCACTCTGTGAGCATCTGGAAGGTCACTACTGTACTGACCCAATCAAAGATGGCTGCCGAGGAGCTGTGGAACACTCAAAGTGCTCACCAGGGCAGTATGTCAAACAGACAGGTTAGACAATCCTCTGTAATTACCCTATAGAGACAGAATGCCATTAAAAGAGGAGGTGAATACACACATTCACACATTCACACACACACACACACACACACACACACACACACACACACACAAACACACACAAACACATACATATACACTGTAAGGCAGAAATGGATCTGGCCAGTGGAAAATCACAGATGGACTTCTTCCTCTAGTAACTTCTCATTTGGTGGGGCCTAGGTGTTGGTTGATGGTGCCCCCAACAAACATTCCAGAGATGCACTGTCCCAATTGTTAATCTTCCCACCCACAGCTGCTGTCTCCCACCCACTGCTGCTCTTATCTCAAACCTATGTGTCTGGTTCTCTCTCTGTGCTTTTCCATGCCAGGGTGAAACTAGGGGCAGAGGAATGAATGTAAAGAGTGCTTAAGAATGATTTCTTTGTCATGTTTGGGTTTATTTTAATGGTCTCAGTCTGAGTGGGAAAATGGTCTCAGTTCTACAGCTGTATATATTAATTAAAACATGGATATCAGAGACCTGATAATTCTGGTCTCTGTGAGAGTGAAAAGGTATCTCTCTTTGGAGGGGGTCGACCCCAAATTCGGGTGAGAACTCTCATTTTGGTTGTTAATGTGTGAGTCTCATCTTGAGAAACTTCTTATCTATGGGGGTAATTATTAGGCCAGATGCAGGACTAAAATGGGTACTTAAGGGTAAGACAGTCAAAGAACTTGGAGCATTCTGTCTTCAGATCTCCCTCACATCCGTGTGAGTAGCCACTCACTTCTAAGCAGCCAGGTATGTTCATGTTCTCTGAGTGTTTTTATGTTTCATGTGGTGGTTTAAACTTATATTCTTCACTTTAGACTTGTTTTTGTAACTGGTAGTAGTCACTTGTACCTGACTTAATAAATTGGTAATTCTGACCCACTATGACCTCTTCTGAAATTCTTAGCTGAGGATTATTCAGGTAACGGTGTTCCGGTAACGTCTAACTAGGATTTAGTTACAGACCGAAAAGTGGACAACACGCTTTGAGGTTCCTGGCTAGAATCATCTGGGCTAGACATGCCGCAGAGAACTGTTAATGGTATAATATAGAGATAGGACTGCTGCTCAGCCTCTGCACTGAATTCGAATGGTCATATTCGAGAGCGGACAAGCAGTCTGGCGCTCTGTAACTGAACCACATCGCTATAACAAGCTGAAATATGCGCCTTAGCAGCACTGTAGGACCTCTGGGCTAGCACAGAACCAGATTACAGGTTATGTCTGTAGAATTGCCTTATGGAATCGGCCGGCCGTGGCAAGATCCTTAAATTACTCTATTCCTTTGAAACCAGTTAATAGTGAGTAGGAGAGGAAATTCAAATACAGACCGTAGGTGCATTGAGTTGGAGATCAGCCTACAAACCTTGGTATAAATATACAGTAAAGCGAGGAGCTTAGACTGGGTTCCCAAAAGAGTGGAGTCAGACACATAAAATGGAGTCAGATTAAGTATGAGCGTAATAAGAAAGGTGTTTTAATAAATGTTACTTTTTCAGCGAAGCAATGAAAGAGACGAGTCCACCAAAACCTTCCAGACGCCTACCCTGTATCAGAGTAGTTGTCGCATACATATTCATGTAGAGTTAGGACTATTGATTAACAACCCCTTCTGTCCACCTGGTAGGATACTTGAACTCAGTCTGTTTCAACCCTTGTCTGATTAGAGACGTGGGGGAATCTTCATGTGAAACATTCTTCTCTCCCTTGATGCGCATCATTGTAAAGAATAAAGGCTTGTTCCTTTTTGAACACCATTCTCTGACAGAGTCTCCATTCATCTGTGGTATTAAAAATGACCACCACCATCAACATGTGTCCATAGTGGATGATGTGTGTTTTCCTTTATTTCTGTCTGTCCATGCAGGTACAGTATCCACAGATACTGTGTGTGGTGACTGTGTAGGCGACACATACTCAAATGGATCATTCACATCCTGCAGACCACACACACGGTACGTTCATTCACTTGGAATGTTTAGCAAGGATTAAGTTATTTACTCGTGTATCTAAAAAAAAATTATGTGATCTCTGTAGGTGTGACTTGATTGGACTTGTTGTCCTAAGAGAAGGATCATCTTCTTATGACTCTGATTGTAGTCAAAGACAAAACACTGTTGCCAATGTAGCTGGTATCATAGCTGGTGTTGCAGTCCTAGCTGCTGCATGTG
Source organism: Clupea harengus (assembly GCF_900700415.2). Taxonomy (NCBI): domain Eukaryota; kingdom Metazoa; phylum Chordata; class Actinopteri; order Clupeiformes; family Clupeidae; genus Clupea; species Clupea harengus. The sequence goes on from NC_045155.1 coordinate 27,324,324, forward strand.
GGGCTGTGGCATTTATATATAATAGAAGAAATAGGAAAAGAAAAGCTCAACAAGGTCAGGATATTCATGTTTCTTATGAAATTATTGTTATTTAATAAGATTATTATGATTATTGTTATTATTAAGGCCTCCTGTTATCATGATTGCAAATGTTGAGAAGATTTATAAAGACACAAGCACATGAATGTCTGTTTTTTTTCTCCTCTCTTAACCTTTCTTTAATTAATTAATTCATTGATTGATTCTTACTGGTAAATTGAAATTAAGTCCAGAAAATGTACTTCATGATAATGCCTATCAAATACAAACTAACATTCCTGTTTCTCTGTCTATAGAGAAAGAGAGGTCAGGCCATACTTACAACAGAGGTACAGTTACAACAGAGGTACAGTTATTCACTAAAACTTATGTCCATTTCTGTCCTATCTGTGTCAGGTTTGATTGCCTTTCTGATCATTATGTTTGTATTTCTGCAGAAACAAAGCGAACTATGTGGTAATATGGCAGCAGTCACGTGATCAAAATGGTCTGAATGCCTTTTATGGCCATACATTAATAATGGTGGTACCACTCAGTTTCTGACTGAATATGATTTTAGCCATATTTCGGTCTTGTAGGATAATAGTGTGTTACTGAAAGCATGGAATTCTGACTGTTCCGGTGGTTCCTATGAGTGATATACTGGACGTAACATCCTGAGGAACAGACAGAACGTCATGTGTCTGAAACACACTAGTTTCCTACAAGACAGAAATAACGATAGAATCCTTGTGTTTTTAATTTAATTTCATCTAAGAAAATAAAGGCATTAAATGTGAAATAGATATACAAACACCTTTCCATGTAATCCACAATATAAATCCCTTTCTCCGTCTTAACCCATACACTCAAACTGTTTAATAATCTTGCCATTGCAGTCACCAACTTTATTTTCTTTTATTTAATTGTCAGAGCCATCATGAGATTAATGTTTTCTTAAAGGCCTGCAAGATTATGGAATTAATTCAGTGTTCCCCAGACCACAAATTCTGGTTGTTTTACATGGAGTATAAATTAATAGTTGGTGGACAAGTTCAAAGAGTAATACATGATCTCATACTGTTTGTTTCTTTCCGGGTGCGTATGGAACAGACTGAACCAGACACGACTGCCAAATGACCTGTTCTTCTTCTGGACCAACTGACCACAGTGCCACCTCTCTATTACTGCTGTGCTACACCACCTCACTACTGCAGAGACTGCTGCCCTGAGATGCCAGAGTGGGGACCTGCATACCATGATCAGAACAACACTTGCTGGATGAGGATGTTATAACTCGATCACGTCTTATCAAAACACATATTGTTTGTGGCATTTCAGCACCTGACTTTCCTCATGAAGAAGATTATGCACTTCCTGAAGGAGCCACACTGGACTACTGGAGGCCTGAAGTCCATGTTCTGGAGTTTTGCTAAGAAGAGCAGTGAAGAATCAGACCTTTTGGTGGTCCTGGAAAATCAGAGGCAGAAGGCGAAGTTTGTGATTTGTAATTGTAAACTAAAGTTAATTTTTTTACATGAGCACCGTTTCTCTCCTCCTTTCATTTGTGTACAAGAACTTGTGTTTGACGTCCTTTCAGGAATTCAAAGTTCAATTCCTGTGATGAAATTCAATGGGTGACATAGTTCAGTTATTGTATTTTTGGGTTCACACCTGTAGAATCAAGGCATATGTAATTATTGGAATCACTACATGATTAATCTAGAGGCTCAAACCCATTTCTGTAGGATGGAAATGGGGGTAGGCCACTGAACACAATCTCAGGAAAAACATCAGAGAAATGTAATCATCATACAAAACAACAAAAGATCGCCAGACCTGTCTTCATTATTAAGAGTTATAACACTGGCATCAATCACCCGTCACTAACAGCCTCTGAAGATAGGCCTCAGAGTGGGCATTCAGCTGTATTTTGTGTGCATCACAGCTGCACAGAACTTAGCAATGTGGAAAAACCTCAAAACATTCATATCTGGTTTAATTCCATTTCCAATCACTAGTATCTGGTTCATTGTAAATGCCACAGCATACGACTCATCTAACCTTTTAGTGTTCCATGTGTCCTCCTTTTGTTGGTGAGAAGTTGAATATGTCATATAAATAATGAGGGGAAGTGATATACTGTACTATACAATTCAATATAAATGTGACACATTTGAAACACACAGAACAAAGTACACTTAAAGATTTGATTGTGCTGATTGTCATGCCGATGAAGTGGATTCAGCCACTGTCGGATGAGTGAGATTTAAAGAAACAAACACACAAATAAACCAACCAAAATTAACCATACACTAGAAATGTATGTAACCGAATTCAATGTATATAGCTCCAGCGCCAATAACAATTGAAATTGTCTCAAGGCGCTTCACAGAACGTTAACCCTTAACCCCATAGAGAAAGCACTAAGGTAACTGGGGCAAGAGTAGACTCCCTTTCAGCAGGAAGAAACCTTGAGCAGAACCTCAGCTGAAAGGGGGGACCCATCTACTCAAATAGAACTGTAAGCTGGTGGCGTAAAGGGACGTTTTGTTGTGGGATGTTTTACGGGCCAGGACCCCGCCCCGTATTCAGCTGAGTGTGAGATGAGGCAGCGCACCTGTGTCTTATTCGTTAACGGAGGAATGGATATATGAGGCTTTTATTTGTTGTGCTGGCGGTGTGTAGTCTCTTCAAGAGTCTGGTGTTTATCGATGATGTCATCAACACCATATCTACAGTTAAAGAAGATTATTAGTTAATAGAAAACCATGAAGAAAAGACTCATGTAGTTCTGTTCATGATATCGTTATTCATCCATTACATTACATGCCTTTGGATGCACTGTCGATATGTTAGTTTTGTTTTCTGAGGTGAGGCTCTAAATGCCCTGTTGCATGTTTAAATATCTTCAGTGCAGTCCGGCGACCACCATGGCTCTACCTTTTTCACAGCAGCTGCTAACGCAGTTAGCAACATGTCAGATAAGGCTTTTACATTCACTTTTAGTCATGTACATCTCCTAGTATTTCAATGTGTTCTAAATGTACTTCACATATCTGAACTTTGCCCCTTTGCCATCTGCCTTTTCCCAGGCCGGTCTCCCTAGTGACCAACTCTCCTCCCTACAGATGTCTACTCCTTTTGTACACATGATTGGAAACTGTTCTCTCCCTGCTGTAGACCCCCCCCCACACATCTCCCACTGACACACCCCAGGTAATGAGTCAGACACACATGTAAGGTACAGCATGGTCAGTGTCCCTGTGCTCACATAAAATCTTGTACCACGTCCATCATTCAAACAGACTCATGCCTGACTGTCCTAAAACTTGTCCTTCACCACACTATTTCAGTTAGTGGATATTATGAGCATTAAAAGCTCTACCCCCGGTCTAATCATTCCCTCAAGATACTCTAGTGAAAGATCCTTACATAGATTATAAATATTCATTACTACAATACTATCCCCACCATACTTAACCTGCCACACATTCCCTCTCCTCACTCACCCTTAATTCCCCAAATATTTGAACATCCGTCACAAATGTACAACATCTGCCACACAGCGTACCCCCGTGTTTTTGCAACTATGGGCATTTGTAAGTCCCAAAAATGAAACTTTGGATTTATTTAAAAAATGTGTCATGTGATGGTTGAAAATATATACAGAGTTATCACATATCATGCCATAAAGAAATGATTACAAACAAAAAATAGAGAATATTGAAACTTGGTTGACTATAGTAGCCTAAACCTGCTACATTCATAGTGAGCCCCACATCTCTCACTCACACTGCAGTCTAATTTAGTGAGATCCCTGGATTCAGTGTCATGTATGTGAGACATGAGAAATGTAAAAAAAAATGTAGTTTTACGAATAAAACGAGACTTGACAGGTATGAGGAAGATGTCATGGTTCACTGTGTCAAAGGCTGCTGACAAGTCTAGTAGAATCAGAGCTGATGACTGAACAGGTTCCACCTGCTGCTCTAAGCCAAGTGTGGACTTTTCCTTTTTATGAGCCACTGCAGAGTTGTCTGCAGCATGACGCTTCACAGCCTTTTTCTCCCGATGGGTAGGCACAGGTAGCGCTGCCTCACACCCAGCATCAAGACCTGCCAGTCTGGCCTGCCGCTGACATTAATGCACAATTCACACATGGATTAATGAGCCTCCTAGAGGACGCCAGGCAAAGCCCGCCCTCCTCTGAATACATTTACATTTACATTTAGTCATTTAGCAGACTCTTTTGTCCAAGGGAGAGAGCAGTCAAGCTACGAGCAATAGAGACCTAGTGTAACAATAAATACTATTTTACATAAGTCAAGGCGGGAACTCACCAAGGTTTGCACCAGCAGCTGGGTGGCATACTGAGTTAGGTACGGCCTGATTTTGCGGATGTTGTATAGCGCAAAGTGGCACGACCGGGAGACAGAGGCAATGTGGGCAGTGAATGTCAGTTGGTCATCAATAATGACACCGAGATTTCTTGCTGTTTTGGAAGGAACAAGAGATAAGGAGTCAAGTTTGATATTGATGTTGTGGTGGATGGTCTGTTTGGCTGGAAAGACCATCAGTTCCGTTTTAGCCAGATTCAGTTGAAGGTGGTGATTCTTCATGAATACAATTATTTGAGACGTAAAAAATCCCTAGAACAATAACAACATATAAAATACATTTTAGTGAACCACTAAATGTGATTATATTCCAATTTTAATTAAGTGGCTAATCTTATATTGTATGGTTATTATGGTGACAGGAAAGTTGGATGGATGTGAATTCATAAAAATGAATGAAACGTGTCCACAGACATAGGCTATACAGTACGATCATCTATTTATTGACCCTTAAGAACAACAAGGTGCAGAAACAATACTGCCTCAATAGGCGATTGGCCTTAGCAATAGTGGCCAGTATAAGCCTACTTTGTACTGAACTTTTCCACTGAATCTTAAGATTAAAACAAAGTGCAAATGTAAGAAAATCTTTCTGTGGCATTTAGTCCAGTGTTTCTGTGGCTTTCAGTGGTTCTTTAATGTACTTTCAGAAGATAACTCAAGTGTTAATCACTTTTTTTCAACGTTTGTCCATATATTAAAGCAATAATGATAAAAAAAAAATCTTTATATGGCCACATATTAAAATAAGAAAATAAAAAAGTTGGCCATTACACTAGGCACTTTCCGACCTCCTGATGTGGTTGGGAATATTTTTCAGAAGATTGAATCTTTCCCAACAGTCGACGATTACTCATCAAACAGGCATGAAAGTCCTTGCAGATCATGTGCTTGAAATTTTACTGGGTAACTACCAAAGACTCAGACATTCACATTCGAGTCACTTCGAAATGTCCAAAATATATGTCCGGGCAAAAGAAGACGTCTGGTCACCCACCCTAGTGTTGTGCACGTAAGTTGGACGAAGCTGTATATATGTATTTATTTTGTAATACCAATCATCAAGAGATTGTTACTTTGACTACCGGGTTATGAAGAGATAGCTTAGTTCCCAATGTTCAGTTTGGGTTGTAGAGAGGCCTACTTACATTGTATGACAAGCCTGCCTGTTTGTCTAATTATTTTTGATAGCCTCATTGCAAGACATTTGTTACCTGGATAATATCGTTCTTAGTTTGATCTTTAAAACTGATTTTCTTTGTTTTTATAGTAAGTGAATACTTTATTTGGATAATGAAATTGACAATATTATATTAAACACCTAATGATCTTGGTGCAAAGTGATTGAACACACTGCCACTGTGCAATGTTCCACCGTGGGAGACTTGCACAGCAACTACCACAACGAAGGCACGGGAAACTCATAGGGAAATTCCCTTTTTCCCATAGGGAAATTCCCTTCCCTTTCCCTTTGTTAAGGGAATTACCAGATTTCGCCCCCTATTGGAAAGAAAATGAGTCGTGTTCTGTTATCGGGAGAAAGTCTTACTCGTTGAATGTTATGATAACTTACCCGTTTATAAAACTACAAAATGTTCCACTCGGTGTATCTGACTTGTGAAGTGATCATTCAAATTCTGCCTCCGTCCCTAGGTCAACTCGACGTCTAAACAGAATTTTAATTAACCTCGGTTTATACTAAACCATGGATTAATTTGTTAATTTAGTGAGAGATAGTTTAATCTAAACTCATCGTAATTTCGACGATCTTAAACTCAATAGCCTTTTCTGTCTGCCGCTGGACATAACGACCAAACAAGACGTCATTAGGGTAAGTCTTTATACCTTTACTAGGCTTGACACCAATAACATAAACTCGCATCTAAAGAAGTTTGTCTGCATTACAGGTATTGTTTTTTAGTTCTTCCCTTTCAATACTTTTACACTCCCTTTCGGAGTGAATAGTGAATTCTAACTGAAAGTAAATCCAAACTGCTCATCCACTCCACAAATAAGATTACTAATTAATCACCAACAGTTGCACCATAATGACTATGGGGCGCCGTTTGTAAAATGTCGCATGTTCTAAAACCCTGCTCAGTTTTGGTACATTTAGCATTATCATATGGGGAAAAAAGCACAACAATATTCAAATGTCACTTTTTCAAACATTTAGAGAGATATTCATGTAAGGATAATGTTTGGCAGTAAGCAGTAACACAAAGTTGTTGAATAATATAAATGTTTAATCTAAATGTAAATGTTAAATCTAAATGTTAAATGTAAATGTAAATGTTAAATATAAACGTAAATGTTCAATGTTATATATAAATGTTAAATATAAGTGTTAAATATAAGTGTTAAATGTAAATGTTAAATGTTCAGTCTACATGTCAATATTATACAGGAACTGACCATCTTTTATTCAAGATTATTTAATATATCCGCTTTAAAATGGTCTGACATAGGTAGTAAAATGCCAGACAGTTGCTTATTGTAGCTGATTGTAGACGTCTTCTGAGTCAACTTTTCTTAGGCGGGCAGTAAAGTAGCCTTATTTTTGGAGCTTGCAATAAAAGCAGTAACCCTGTTTTGGTCGCCTCATTTATCAGAATAACTACCTAAAACGGGAATAGATCAAGAAATAAAGTCAAGAAACAAAGCATCAACACGATTAAAATTGGATTACCCGGTTTCTGCTCTGAGATTGCGACAAGTACCTAAGCAAGTAGGCTAGGCTACTGTATTTTGTCATCCAACTGGTAATACTACAATGCAGTGGCGATTCTAGAACATTTTACATGGGGTGGCAAGTTGAAATTCAAGAGTGGCATATCACACACACACACACACACACACACACACACATGCCTGGTGTCTATATGTATTTATATTAAACTTTATTACAGGCTCAAGGGCCACATGGAAGATGCACACTACATATAATCAATAAATTACATATAAATACATATAAATATACAATGAAAGAAGGGCTAAAAAAGGCACTCATGCCAGTGTTCCCAGATCTTAGGGCCAGGGTCTGTCATCAGATCAATTATAAAATTTGTAGAGCAGTCTAGCCGACTCATAAACTTAAAAGTAAGGTTCCTCAGCAAGGCCATAAAGGTGGTTAGACCCATATTACAGAATAGCTGACTGGCTCTAGTACTCCTGGGTTTCTTCAGGAGTATCCTAAGACAGTCAGTCATTATAGGCTACTTTCAATTTACGCAAGCTCCCAGAGTGGAGCTGTATAGAGAGGGGTGCAGTAGGCTCTAAACAAATTAATTTTAACATCATATGTACAGTGGTGAAATTTTCTAACCAACATATTAGCTTGGACATAGAGCGATCTCTTCTGTCTGAACATGTCGGCATCATCCTCCAACGTGTCTGTGATAATGTGCCCTAAGTTTTAAATCTAGACTAAAGACCAAACTTTTCTCAGATGCCTTCTGCTAACTGGCCATGAACAGTTCATTTGAAGTATTATTGCTTACTCTAGTAGACTAATGATAGTTATTATTCTTTTTATGCTTTTATTTCCTATATTTTACTATTTTTATGCCTTAATGTTCTCATGCTTTTATTTTATATAATTTACTGTTTTTATGATCATGCACTTACCTTTTGCTTTAAAAAAAAAAAAAGTTTTATGTGAAGCACATTGTTGTGCATGTATGTGAAGCACATTGAATGACCACGGTGTATGAATTGTGCTATATAAATAAAATTGCCTTGCCTAAGTATTTGGTACTATTGGGCACCCCCAGAGCTTGCCCAGAAAGATGAAAAAATATGAAAGATGAAAAATATTTATTTATACAAATCCAGATAGTGAAAACAGACAAACTTCTAAATGGCCAATTGAATTTATAATGGCTTGTTCTGTATGTATTAGGTTATCCCATACAAAATAATTTATGCCAAAGCTAGACTAACTATAGCTAGCGAAAGATAGGGTGGACAAAAGAACGCACATTTTTTGCTGTAACTGAGTTTACCCTAGGCTACATGACGGGAGTACCTTAAAAACAGCCAGAAAAAGGTTTTTTCGTGAGAAAACGGTTAGTGGTATCTAAAATCTGATTTCGGAATGGCTTAACAGTTAGGTTACATACGTAATGAAAATAAAAACTGAGAAAAAACCGCTATAAAATTTTCTGTCAGCTCACCTTACTGTACTAAAGACGTTGGTTAGCTAAGCTAACAGTGGTAACTTTAAGGCTAGCTAGCACAAGCAAGCTGTATAGCGAGCTAGCTACTGTATGCTACCGACTTTTGCAAGCTAGCAATTCAATAAACGATTGAAATTACAACGGAACTGTCTATCACATATGACCACCCATCACATTTTCTTGATGATTCACTTCTTTCATCACTGCAAGTCTACAGTAGGCTTGTCTCCAGTTTGTTTTTGGCTTCTGAAATGCTTTCAAACCGTTTCTTTCTTCACTGGAATGGAGCAGGAGATGGGCAACCACGGTGACAAGAGAGCAAAGCGGACTCATGGACTCCACCATTTTACAGGGGAGGGGGAACTTAAAGATAAAAAAAAACAAGTTACCAAAGAGATCAACAGCTTAAGTAGCAAAAATATAATACCATTCAATAAATGTATAGTATATTATAGGAGACATTTCTGACAACCTTGGTGGCAAGTGGGGTGGCAAGCAACTTTTTTAGGGTGGCAGCTGCCACCCCTTGCCACCCCGGTGGTTTCGCCACTGCTACAATGCCAGTAGAAAATACTTGGGGAGATAATTTCAGTTGTCATTCACCAGACCAGGTGGTTGTACTTGTGTTAACCAGGAAATTGTGTCAAATGATAAAGAACAGTGTTTGGTAGGCTAAAGGCTGCTAGCTAACAGCATGTAGCTCGCTAGCTGGTAGCTAGCTATTAAATGGCAATCATCTTTGCTCTGATAATGAAGATGTTTATTAGTTTTCACCTTCCAGACGACATCGTTATGAACCCATCCCCTTCTGAAAATTAAATTACTATCTGTGCTTTTGATAGGCTTTCAGTTTTTGAGGTGTGTAGGGGGACAGATTTTCTATTACATAGATGTAAATATCTCCAAACTGGAGCTCAGGCAGGAACTTCTACGACGTTATAGAAATACAAATATCAGCGGGTGCAGTAAAGGGATCACAGGTTCCCAAAATGTAATTTTTTTTCTAGATATCTCTGTCTGGCTATTGTGGTATGATCTGTGTTTGATGGAGAGCGTAATTGAGTAGGCTGCACTGCTCGACGATGTCCACTGTTGGTCGACATCTTCGCTTTCTTCTTCTTCTTCTTTCACTTTAATGGCAGGTTACACGTAGTGGTGCATGCTGCCACCTACAGATCACTGTAAACATTGCAGTTTTGGGCATCTCAGTAACACAAAACAAAGAAAAGAAATAACAATAATAATACCAAAAGGGATATTCATATTCTCTTGTATAGCCCTGCTATTTTGAGGAACTTGACCAGTTCCCCTGGCCTTATTCCCTCAGCCAGACCGAATCCCGAGCATCCAGCTCCCTGCAGTTGTTCCCTCCAATGCTCCCTGTGACCCTGGTAGGTGGGACAGACGAGCAATACATGCTCCACAGTTTCCTCTTGGCCTGGACACCACATGCAATTTCCTGTGTCTGTCCCACCTACCCTGTATTGGGTGCTATTCAGCCGGGTATGGCCAATCCTCAGCCTGGCGACCACTATTTCATCCTTCCTGCAACCTCTAACTCTGGCTTCTCTCCCAACCTCTCTGTGTATTGCATACATATGCCTGCCTTTAGGACTTGTATTCCACTGGATCTGCCACTGCTTTGTCAGAGCCCTCCTTATAAAAACTTTTACCTCCCCCCTCCCAAGCTTAGTGTTGACCTGTGGCTCTGGATTTTCTAGCGCCTTCTTGGCTAGGCCATCCGCCTTCTCATTGCCCCATATCCCCACATGGGCTGGGATCCACAGGAAAGTCACAGAGGCCCCTCTCTGCTCCAGCCTATATAGGCATAGGTACACTTCATTCAGTAAATCCATTCTACAGGATCTAAATAACTGTATACTGCCCAACACTGCTGCAGAGTCAGAGCAAATAAGCCCCTCCTCTTGCCCAGTCTCCTCAACCCACTCTAGTGCTTTAATGATGGCAATTAGCTCCGTGGTGTACACAGACACCTCATCTGTCAGCCTCCAGGAGGCACAGACACCCGACATCTTCGCTTTTGCCCGCAAGGCATCCCTTGTAGTGTGACTGAAAGCTATGAATTACCGTAAATATTGTAATGTTCTGTCGTCAAATCTGACATGTAGACTGAACATTTACATTTACATTTAACATTTACATTTTCATTTAGCATTTAGCATTTGATTTTTGTATTTTAACATTTACATTTAACACTTATATTTAACATTTATATATAACATCGAACATTTACGTTTATATTTAACATTTACATTTAACATTTACATTTAACATTTAACATTTACATTTAACATTCACATTTAACATTTACATTTAGAGTTAACATTTAACATTAACATTTAGATGAAAGATTTATGTTATTTAACAACTTTGTGTTACTGCCAAAAATGATCCTTGGAAAAGTTATCGCATGAATTTACATGAATTTATCTCTAAATGCTTGAAAAAGTGACATTTGAATATTGTCATGCTTTTTTCCCCATATGATAATGCTAAATTTACCAAAACTGAGCAGGATTTTCGAACGTGCAACATTTTACAAACGGCGCCCCATAAATGACAGAATTAGTTAGCTGCAGAAAAATCAATTAGTTGCCAAATTATAAAAAAAAATGCATCTGTGTGGTAAACAACACCATCCGCGGAGATCCCATTTTCTTATAGGGAGGGACAATACATGGCAACATTTCAGAGAGTAATTCCTGGGGGGGGGGGGGGGGACACAGGAAAATTGCAGATGACCCCGCCCCCGTGACGAAGTTTTGCCATCTTTTTCACATGCAGGGACGTAATAACTCGTTTTTAAAATACACTGAGGAACACAAATGTCCGTGTTGTAAAGGGGGTTCGGGAAATGTGTAATCACTGAGGGTCATCCGGTTAGAATGGAAAAGAATGGAGACCTGGATATTCAGTCATTTACTGGAACATGCTCCGTCTGGGCAACTTAACAAATAACTACTATGGCCTTTTTATGTTTTTAACAGTCCTGCAAGGCAAAATGTCCAGCCGATTTTGGAATCCCTGCCGGACGCATTATTTTTTTTAGGTCTCGAAAAGAGGACATGTCCGGGTAGAATTGTATTTACAATCACTGTTGGGGGGGACACGTTCCCCCCTCCCCCCCGGGATCTCCGCCTATGCATCAGCTCCAAGTCAACTTCAGCATACTTGACACCTGATTCCCTACACTACATACATGTCCAATGCCAAGGTAATGCATAGGATACCTAATATGTATGCGCCACTTCAGTATCCAATTAAAGAGTGAGCTGCGAGGCAGCCTAGTGGCCAGAAGTAGGAAGTTACCAGTTGGTGTTGAGTTCGTGACTTGTGATGAAGTGTATGCATGCTGTTAGCAATAAGTTAATAAACGAACATCCAAGTGAGTTCAAATAGACTGTGTTCGCCAGCAGTTTCATTTGACATCCAAAACCCCCTGATCTTTCCCATTGGCTTGTTCAGGGGCAGGGGCGGACTGGGGGAAAAAAGTGGCCCGGGAGTTACTGTCAGACCGGCCCATTTAATACACAGCGCACTGCCCACTCAATACACGGCGCGTTGCCCACTCAATGCATCGCACGTATCGACCAGTCAGTGGCCTACTTGCAAAAATACCCATACACTTAAAATTATTTTGGATGATTACAAAGAAATTACATCATATATGTTTTTTTAAAAACATTTGGATCCACCAATGCGCCTGGATGGACACATGGAATAAAATGATACTGGCTATTGTAACACTCCAAGGTAGATATAGTTTGCTAGATGAATATGCTTAACTCTGGGCTAGTATCAGATGGTTATATGTATAACTACAGAGCCTTAAGGAATGAATGTCAGCAGAGAAAGACCACACAATAAAGAATCTGGAATCAGAGGGTAAAATTAGTACAAACTATATTGTAGAAATGAACAGAACAGAACATACGATGGGGTGTGAACATCAGTGGTATCAGTAGTGTTGCATGCTGGGTGTGTGATTGTGTGTCTGTGTAGGGGTGTTGAAGGTGTCTGCGAGCGAGTGACGCAAGTGTTGAGTAGGCTAGAGTGATTGACAACACCTGTTACGAAACCATCAACTTAACGAAATGGCAAACATAAACAAGCCAAGAGAAATGGTGACGGTGAAATGTGGTATATTTATTGACAACTCCAGAATTAAGGGAAGAACATGGTGGCGGCGAAAATAACGAATAACAAAAACAGAAAACAAACCCTCACACAGTCTGCGTAGAAATCAAAAGGGGATCTAAACTGCTCCCATTCAAACAAAAGGACATAGGAGTGTGGTGAGTCTTCCGGGAATCTTCCTTCTACTCTGAACTTAAACTAAGCTTAAAGCGTGCCAAAAACCCACCACCATACACCACCAGTTCTACAATAAACATAAAGTAAAAGATCAGCTTTAAACTAAGCCCAACCGGGTAGACCGCGTCCAAAACTAACGATCACAACAAACAATGACTAAAGCAGGGCGCCAGCGGAGCACCGTGCAGCAGGCCCAAAGCAGAGTCCGACCGGAAGCGGAGACGGGGTGTGGCTAGAATGAAAGGGTGAGAGCCAGCGAGCCAGAGAGAGCGATGGTATGTGAAATGGGCGTCTTTTATAGGCGAAGGCCAACCCACAAACGCAGCCCAATTAGACACCAGGTCACCTGTAGAGGGGGACAGAGAGAACAAGCGCACAGATGTGCACAATACGGCTCCCCACGTAACAACACCTAAAACAAAGTTAGACTGACGGAAGAGATTAGATGAGTAAAGAAGATAGAAACCATGAGTGTGAGTACAGCTAGCAAGGAGTGGTATAAATTTCAGTCAGTAAAATATTATAGTACATTTAACGTGTTCTGTGAAGCATAGAATATAGACGAGGCCGGCAATGTTAAAGGGAGGGCCGGTTGGTGATGGAGGTGGGCCGGTATTTGACCAGCCCAACCCTGTCGGCCTACCGGGGATTCCCCTGTTATGCCCAATGGTCAGTCCGCCCATGCTCAGTGATGTGTGATTACATGTTTACATGTTCTCTTCTGGGAGGATAGCTTGGTTTAACTTGGCTCCACTCTGTGCAGAATAACACTTGCTCTGTTAGTGGTGAAAATGCCCTTTAGACTGATCCCAGCTGTTAATTAGAGGAGTGGGAAGGTGGAGTCAGAAATGGATGGTAAACTGCTATTTAAAAGGCAAAGGCCATTTAGAATATAATCTGTCTCTCATACCTCTCCTGGTTCCTTGTTGCAACAATAGCCATAACTAGGAGATGTATCTATTAGTCAGAGAGAACAAAGATGGTTTGACAGGAAAGTCATAATAATTAGTTGGCAGTGCAGGATTCAGCTGTGAATTTTTTAGTTACACCTGAAATACATATGGGTCTTACATCAGCAACCAGTCACTGTATTGGTCATAGACCATGTTGCTTCCCCCTTGGCTCGTGGGGAAGCCACATGGTGAGAACACCAAACTTAATTTAGAACTATATTTATTAGTATAAGGGGGAGCCCAACAGCGCTGTCTAAGTGTCTAGGGAAGGGAATTAATGAAAACAAAAGCTATAGTAGGCAGGAGCTTACCTAGGGGAGGCCGGGCAACTGGGAGGTGTACTACAGGGCTCACACCAACCTTGTGAGAACAAGCACACACACGACGCGGCCAGAGTCACACAGCAACCACACAGTATTAGCGATCAGCTTTGAGCATGCACTGACGGGTCTCCACCACCAGGTGACTAGCCCCCCTCAAGGATAGCCCAATGCCTGCTTACACAAACAAAAAGGGACAAAGAAAATATGAAAGCCAGTGGACCCCAGCTATAGGGCAAATAATCAACACACACACAGACAGGAAGCTATGGGCACGTTAACAGTCTCCCCTGTCATGGGATACCTGTAGTGTAAACAAAATACACACATACAAACAAAATCCAGAAGCAAACACATGCTGGGCACAGCTATGCCCTTATACTAATGTAAATCAACAAGGACAAAAATAAAGAAAAGAAAGTAAGTAACAGACAAACAATTTAAGCAGGACAAACACAAGCCATTAAACTATGAGAAACCACCCCTCAGAGAGGAATAGGCAACTAAGGAACACGTTAAACTGGACAAGGACAAGCCATTAGGCTGCAAAATTATGAAACAAAACACCAAAATGGAACCTAAATAAACTTAGACTCTGCAGCAAACTTGCAGGCCTTTATAGCCACACCCAAGCAGTGCCCACTAATTAAGGAATTGTTGATTAGGTGGAGCTAAATGAGTCCCATGACGTGAGACACAACGATGGGCTCTACATTGTGTGGCATAAAAACTGTAGAGTACCCCCTTGTCTCTATATCATACTAAGGCATCCTATTGTCTACTCTTCACTCTTACACTTTATGTACAGTATATTGCTTGTTTCTTTTTATATTATCTGTATGTAATATGTACATAATCTGTATATCGTATAGTGTCTGTATATTGTTTTAAGGGCCACCAATGACCTGAGCCCAATGTTTTGTAGGTGTCAACATACCTGGCCAATGAAGCTTATTTTGATGGCCGTTCCATATGACACGTTCTAACTTGTACCAATCTGATCCTTATGCATTTGTAGGAGTTGGTATTACAGTTATGTAAAGAGCCCTGAAAATAGAAAAGCACCAATTAAACTAGAAATAAGAAAATGAAGAGGGCAATGAAATAAATTGTCTCTTCATTAGTTTGACAGATGCATCGGTGAAACTGTAGGACATGAGTCTGTTGCACATCTTTGTGAATGCCATCTTTACGTTAGGTGGAGTCAAATTGATGAGGAAATCATGGTGAAGTTGGTGATTATAGTTTTGATCATCCAGCAGACCATGTCTGGGGTCTCTCCTGCCTGTGGTCGAGCTGAATATCTTACAGGCCAGGAATGCTGCCCTATGTGTGGTCCTGGTAAGTAGCAGTAGTAACTGTGTCATAGTTCATGACATGCTCTTTCGTTAGAGCTTTCTTCATGTTACCTCAATTATATAAACCCATGTCTGATTAACGTATTAACTACTTATTTACTCATTAAAGGTCATTATGTACGGAGACACTGCACTGAGTCCAAAAGTACAACATGTGTTCCATGTCCGTCATCTACCTACACTGATGCACCCAATGGACTGCAGTCCTGTAAATCCTGCACAGTTTGTGACTCGAGTAAGTCAAATATCTAAGCAGCTTTGTTTTGCCTTCCTCATTAGTTTAGTTTTCTGTGCATTCTATGTATATTGTTTGTCAGTTCTTTTCACTGTTGATTGCAATTTAAATGTTTTTCAATCAACTTTATAATCACTGTATATCCTAATATAGGTGAAGGTCTAAGAGTGAAGAGGGCGTGCAGCTCCACTTCAGACACACTCTGTGAGCCTCTGGAAGGTCACTACTGTACTGACCCAATCAAAGATGGCTGCCGAGGAGCTGTGGAACACACAAAGTGCTCATCAGGGCAGTACGTCAACCAGACAGGTTAGACAATCCTCTGTAATTACCGTACAGAGACAGAATGACAAAGTTAGAAGAGGAGGTGAATACACACGCACGCACGCACGCACGCACGTACACACGCACGCCCGTGGCACGGTGGCTCAGGTGCTTGCACTGCCGCCTCACAGCAAGAAGGTCCTGGGTTTGAATCCCGCATGGGGCTGTTGGTCCTGGGGTGTAGGTTCTCCCCAGCCCTCCAGTGCTCATGTGGGATATCTCCCGGGCCTTTCTGTGTGGAGTTTCCATGTTCTCCCCGTGTTCACTAGGGATTTCCTCCACTAAGAACCCCAACAGAAAAACATGCAGAAGAACTAAACTGTCTGTCCCTGACCAAGACGGATCACTTGACTTGTTCCCCGGGCGCTTAAAGGCTACCCACTGTTCCTGGGGGTCCTGGAGGAAGGACAGTCCAGGATGGGAGAAATGCAGAGATTAAATTCACAGCGACCTCAGGCCTGCGTTTGCGTGTGTGTGTCCTGTGTCGCCACTATATATGCACGTGTGTGTTGCAGTGTGTCGTTTGTGCGAATAAAATCTGACAATTATTATATCATATAAATTATTAAAGAAGAAAGGTAACACGTTGCAGTAATATGTTAGCCACTGAAAAAAATATTATTTCTCAATCATTATTCTTCACTATTTTCTATTATTTCTATTCAGATTCATTTTTGTCTTAAAATTAAGTTAGGTACAACTGGAAAGGTTTCTGGTCAAGTCTGTGTCCTCCATGTCAAACTTTGTGTTCCTGCTGACAGGGGTAGTGGAATTTGTTTTCCTAAAGTTCCAGACACCTGCAAGATCAGAGACTGTTATGCTGTTATTTTCTGCCTTCTCTGTGAGCAGACAATATGGCGGTTTCTATATCAGAATAGTCGTCTCATACATATTCATGTAGGGTTGGGACTATTGATTAACATCCCCTTCTGTCCACCTGGTAGGATACTTAAACTCAGTCTGTTTCAACCCTTGTCTGATTAGAGATTTGGGGGAATCTTCATGTGAAACATTCTCTCCCTTGATGCGCATCATTGTAAATAATAAAAGGTTGTTCCTGATTGAACACCATTCTCTGACGGAGTCTCCATTCATCGGTGGTATTAAAAATGACCATCACCATCAACATGTGTCCATAGTGGATGATGTGTGTTTTCCTTTAATTTTGTCTGTCCATGCAGGTACAGCATCCACAAATACTGTGTGTGGTGACTGTGTAGGCGACTCATACTCAGATGGATCATTCACATCCTGCAGACCACACACACGGTACGTTCATTCACTTGGAATGTTCCAAGTTCAGCAAGGATTATACACTAAGTTATTTACTCGTGTATCTTAAATGGAACTATTTATGTGATTTCTGTAGGTGTGAGTTGATTGGGCTTGTTGTCCTAAGAGAAGGATCATCTTCTTATGACACTGATTGTGGTCAAAGACAAAGACAAAACACTGTTGCCATTGTAGCTGGTGTTGCAGTCCTAGCTGCTACATGTGGGGCTGTTGTATTTATATATCATAGAAGGAAGAGAGAAAATAAAAGCTTAACAAGGTATGCATGTTCATGTTTTTTATTATTAAATGATTGCTATTATTAAGGCATACTGTTATGATATCAATTGTTGGGAATATTGATAAAAACACAAGCATATGAATGTATTGTTTTTTTTATTTATACACATACACACTCACATCTTTTTTTATTTTTTGCATATTAAATGCAAACTAACATTTCTGTTACGCTGTCTATTTTTTTTTGACAATGTGAACTATGTGGTAGAAGGGTGTGATGAGACTGGTCTGAATGGCTCATGGCCATATTAATAATGGTGACGGTGAGTAGCCTACTTTTTTACCACTTAGTTTCTGACTGAATTTGAATTTGATTTGATTGTAGGAGAATAGTGTGTTACTGAAAGCATGAGATTATGGCTGTTCCTGTGGTTCCTATGAGTGATATACTGCAGGTAACATCCTGAGGATCAGCCAGAATCTCATTCTTCTGCTAAAACAGTATTCTCCTACAAGACAGAAAAATCAAATTGAAAGATAGACTATTTGTAAGGTCTGTGTTCTGTCCGTGTCTAATTTCTGTGTTTGTCTCCCTTGTGTGGTCGCATGTTTGTTCCCGTGTCTAGTCCTCGTGCTTCCTTGTTCCCGCCATGTGCTTTCCCTGTGTTTGTTTGTCTGTGCCATGTGCCCTCTTGTTGTTGTCCGTGTCTCCACCCCTCACCTGTTCCCAATCTCCCGGGTTGTGTGTGTCATTGGGTTCACCTGTGTCCTGTTAATTCCCCTTGTTTAGTCCACCTGTGTCCTTGTCTGCCCCGCCTTGATTGTTCTCACCTGTCCCTCGTTATCTGTTGCCTGTGTGTATATATAGTCCTTGTTTTCTTGTTCCTCGTTGTGTCGTCGTAAAAGTATGTTTCATGGTATGTTCCTTGTCTTTCCACTGCTCCTCGTGTTCCTAGCGTTTAGCGCTTTCGCCTTGTTCAAGTGATTACTCGTGCTTCTGACCTCTGCCTGCCCTACAACTCTTCTCCTGCCTATTCCCTGTTTGGATTTGTTTGCCTACTTTTGGACTGCTTACCTGTGTACCGAACCCTGCTAGTAAACGTTTATTCTTCTGAATCTACCCCTGTGCTGAGTCGTGCAATTGAGTCCTTCACAACACCCACCATTCGTAACACTATTACAATTGTAATTGTGTTTGTCTTGAGGAATTTAATCTAAGACAATAAAGGCATTAAATGTGAAATAGATATACAAACACCTTTTCATGTACGCCACAATAGTTGTGTTTTCTTTAGGAACATGGCAACAATAATCCCCTTTTCCCTCTTAACCCATATACTCAAACTGTTTTTTAATCTTCTTTTATTTAATAGTTCGAGCCATCATGAGATTAATGTTTTGTAAAAGGCCTGCAAGATTACAGAATGAATTCAGTGTTCCCCAGACCACAAATTCTGTCTGTCTTACATGGAGTATAAATTAATAGTTGGTGGACAAGTTCAAAGAGTAATACATGATCTCATCCAGTTTGTTTCTTTCCAGGTGCTTATAGAACAGACTGAACCAGACAGGACTGCCAAATGACCTGTTCTCCTTCTGGACCAACTGACCACAGTGCCACCTCTCTATTACTGCTGTGCTACACCACCTCACTACTGCAGAGACTGCTGCCCTGAGATGCCAGAGTGGGGACCTGCATACCATGATAAGAACACCACTTGCTGGATGAGGATGTTATAACTCGATCATGTCTTATCAAAACACATATTGTTTGTGGTATTTCAGCACCTGACTTTCCTCATGAAGAAGATTATGCTCTTTCTGAAGGAGCCACACTGGACTACTGGAGGATGGGGAGGCCAGGACACACAAGACTTTGCCGTCCCAAGTCCATGTTCCTGAGTTTTGGGAAGAAAAGCAAGGAAGAATCAGACCTTTTGGTGGTCCAGGAAAATCAGTCCCTGCTGTCTTTTTTTAAAGGCTGCAATTCAGTTTCGGTTTTACGAAAGGATGTTATTTGAACTGTTACACAAGACTTTTCAGTAAAGCAAGTGTTATGTATGGACATGTACAAAGAAGGAAGAAGGAAATGGACAAAAACACAAACAAACAGCGGAATGAATGGAGAGAAACCCTGATCATTTATCAATCTATTTTCCTCAAGGCCACACTGTGAACATCAGTAATTATTATCACGCTCTATCTGGGGACCCGTTCCTTACATCTTTACTCTGAAAGTATCTGCAGCACTTCAGCACTTTGTATTTTTAGCACTTTATTGTTGAACAATTAGCTCTTGACAGATGAGAATTCATCAAATAAACGACTAAACAAACTGGATGTTTAAGGGGAAGATGGTAAAAGGATCTTGAGTATTCTGTAGCCAGAGACTCCTGCACTCCATGTGTGTAGCCATCATCCTCTGAGCAGCCAGGTATGTTCATACCCTCTGAATGATTGAATGTTTCCTGTGAGGAAATGGACCAGCGAGTCAAAACTGGAGCTACAGGCCTGCTTTGACTGCACTGACTGGAGTGTTTTTGAGGCTGCATCTACATCCCTAGATGAACTCACTGACACTGTGACATCCTACATCAGTTTTTGTGAAAGCATGTGTGTACCCACCAAAACGTTCTGCACCTTTAACAACAATAAACCGTGGTTCACGGCAAAGCTCAGGCAGCTTCGTCAAGCCAAGGAGGAGGCCTACAGGAGTGGGGACAGGATACTATACAACAAGGCCAGAAAAGAGTAGCAAAGAGAAGCTACACTTAAAAGCTGAAAAACAGGTAGTCAGCTAACGACCCTGCGTCAGTGTGGAGAGGCCTGCAGGACATCACCAACTATAGGAAAACCTCCCCCCACACCATGGAGAACCCTCAACTGGCTTAAGATCTGAATGTGTTTTACTGCAGGTTTGATCACCCCACATTCCCTCCCCCAACCCGCTCCAACTCACACAATCATCTGCACCCCCCGTTATAACCTCCCTGCGCTGATCAGCTGGCCCCCATCTTCACACGGATCTTCAACTGATCTCTGGAGCTGAGTGAAGTCCCCTCTTGCTTCAAACGCTCCACCATCATCCCAGTCCTTAAGAAACACTCCATCACTGGACTGAATGACTACAGGCCCGTCGCCCTAACGTCTGTGGTCATGAAATCCTTTGAAAGACTGGTGTTGACCCATCTGAAGGACTTTACAGGCAGGGGGCTGGACCCTCTGCAGTTTGCTTACCGGGCAAACAGGTCCGTGGATGATGCAGTCAACATGGGGCTGCACTACATCCTGCAACACCTCGACTCCCCAGGGACTTATGCAAGGATGCTGTTTGTAGACTTCAGGTCGGCGTTTAACAGCATCATCCCAGAAATCCTCCTCACCAAACTCACCCAGCTCACTGTGCCCGCCTCCACCTGTCAGTGGATCACCAACTTCCTGATAGACAGGAAGCAGCAGGTGAAGCTGGGTGAAATAACATCCAGCACCCGGTCAGTCAGCACTGGTGCACCTCAGGGATGCGTGCTCTCCCCACTGCTCTTCTCCCTCTACACTAACGACTGCACCTCAGGTGACCCATCTGTTAAACTCCTTAAATTTGCAGACGACACATCAGTCATCGGCCTCATCCGTGTTGATGATGAGTCTGCATAAAGGCAGGAAGTTGAGCAGCTGGCCCTGTGGTGCAGTCGTAACAATCTGGAGCTTAACACTTAAAACCGTAGAGATAACAGTGGACTTCAGGAGGAGCCCCCCTTCACTGCCCCCCCTCACCATACTCAACAGCACTTGTGTTTCTCTGTGGAATCCTTTAGGCTTCTGGGATCCACAATCTCCCGGAACCTGAAGTGGGAATCCAAATCAACACAATCATCAAGAAGGCCCAGCAGAGGATGTACTTCCTGCACCAGCTCTACACTGCAGTCATAGAGTGTATTCTCTGCACTTCCATAACTGTCTGGTTTGGCCACCCAACTGGATAGGATTAAGATCATCGGTGCGGACCGGCCCACCATCCAAGACCTGTACACCTCCAGAGTCAGGAAACGGGCAGGGAAAATCACTGCAGACCTCTCAGACCCTGGACACCTATTTCAACTTCTCCCCTCTGGTAGGCGCTATAGAACACTGTTCGTCAAAACAGTGATTTATATCTCAAATACGAAATGTGCAATACATTCCACCCTTTACTGTATAACTATACAGGCTGTATATACTGTACTTCTTACGTCATTCTCTTACCATTTAATATTTATCCAAGCACTTCTTGCACTCTCCACTCTTTGCACTACTAGAGCCACTTTACCTGGAGTCAAATTCCTTGTTTGCAAACTTACTTGGCCAATAAACGTGATTCTGATTCTGATTCATAGGTTTTCTCTTATATATTTGTATCTGGTATGTTGGCGCCTCCTGCTGGGCGAATGAAAACCCTTAATCAACCCGAGTCAACCCCGTCTTACAGTCATGTTGAAATGTCAATGATTTCAGACATTTAAAAAAACTAGCTACACATTGTTTTTGATGTAGGCTTACCTGTGATATCACATTGTTTTGCTTCTATTTCCTGGTCCTTGGAGGTGAGAGTTCCACATATTGAAAAAAAGGAAGACTTTGTCTGTCAAATTATTTTATTCTCTTTTATTTAAAACTACAGACTTAGGAGCAAACATTTCATCTTGCTGCCATCATCAGTGTTCATATTTCCTGGTCCTTCAAATGTAAACATACATAAACACACCTGAATCAACGAAGATGCACACAAAGCACAAGAATACTGAGAATACCTACCTGATTGTAGACTATGTTGGCATTTATACCATTCAGTCAGGTAGAATACATGAGGGGAGGGAAGACCACACCCTATAGGTGATGGCAAGAAGGGGAGACAGTGAGGTGGAGGGGTTCACCTATGGGGAGAGGGGGTGATAACAGGGGCCAAAGGGTGATAGCAGGAAGGAGGCTATCTGGGGGGGGGGTTCAGATGCTAATTGTTCAGGCCTCAATGAGACAGACAGAGTACACATCCAGGGGTATGAGTTACAGATACAAATTATACAAAATAACAGTAAAATAGCTATTTTCGGTTCTATCAGTTCCTTCAGAATGACAACTTTATTGGTCAAGAAGGAATTCAATTTTTGGACAGTAAAAGTACATTTATGAAGTTGCAGGTTTCAAGGAGGGGCTTACAGTACAGGCCTACTGCCTCACACATGATGACCAAAGGAGAGGAGTAGCAACTAACCCACCGGAGTCTTTGGTGGATCTAAATGGACTATATATGGTCATGGTGTTCTTCTCTTTTGAAATGAAAATGCCACCTGCCTGACGCCACATCTTCAGTATTGTTCTTTTAGTCATCCAATCACCAAAAGCTCCCATGGATATTTAATGACTAATGACTTCATTCATTCCTCATCCCAGTAAATCATCTGTGGTCATTCAGTACTCTAGTCTTTATCTTCCATTCTGGGAATTAAATCTGTATTTAAAACATTGGTATGATGGTAAAGCAGCTGGGATATGATGACGTGAGAGAGAGCGGGAGTGACGAACGTAACGTTTTTAACAACCTGCAAGTTCATGTGAGTTCTTTAGGGTTATTAACTTAACTACACTGGTAGGGATGACAATGAAAACCAATGTCATATTGTTTGGCTGAAGTAAATGGTTGAAATACAAGAACACGATAAAGTATCAAAGGTACAGGCCACGATTCAAATCCCATACACTTTTTGTCAAATTCAGGGAAATCCTCCTCACAGCAGTGTTTGTGCTAAAAAACAACACATTTTCATACACAGTCCTGGCTCTGTAAATGGGAAACAAATATTGGTTCACACCAAACTTACACAAACAAATGTATACAACCTCTCGCAAAACTGAATCGCACCCTGTATCTTTAACATGCTTTCAGTCAGACACAAATGTAGCCAAATGCAGAGAAAATACTAAAACTGAAGCTATAACTTGCATGTACTAAAGGAAATACTAGTTATTTTTTTTAATTTAAAACAAATATAAAGTAAAACATTAGAAAGTTTAAAAAAATATTGAATGCATGCACAGAGAGAGAGGGGAAGGATTATCACATCCAACTTGATACACTAAAAGCTAGCAATTGCTAATACCAGTTACATTATATTGATATAAGTTAGTAGTTCTCATCTCTCACTAACTCACTTACTCACTCCCAGGGTAATAAAAGTAAACTGTACAACTAAATAAAAGTCCAATTCTAGTCTTCACTTATCGATCACTCATCAGTGATAGATGACACCAAACTGATTGTGTATTGATGGCCATTCTCAAGGCAAACTCAATGCAGACAGATAGGGCTGGCATTAGCAGTGCTGCAGCAGGAACGTCGGTGGTGTGACACACACACGCAGCCTCCAGGCACAAGCAACGCAGGCAGTGTGCATTGGGCCTTAGTACTGCAAGAAAAGGTTCACTGCCATATACTCAGTCAGCATAAATGGCTATGCTTAAAGCTTGTGTCCATGTGTCCAGCAGTCCATCTTTGTGTTGCGCAGGAACGTAGAAAAAACTGGAGGAATTATCATGTTTTTGGTGGTTGTTACTTCTGGTGTGTGAATAAGAAGAACAACTTCCTTTCTCAGACTTTGAGGGTCTTCGCTCCCTTCTCTGGAACACAGAGATATCAATAATTTAAAACACAACACAAGATATTGCTGACTATAAATGAAATTTTTAATTATTTGGTATTTTCTTAAGGATAGTTAGATCCTCCATCATATCCTGAGTCAAAGAAATACATTGATTCTGGTATTGGTAGGGGGAAAACAAACAGGTTTAGCATTGATCCAGCTTGTTAAATAACACTGAGGTTATTGATGTTATTGCTTTAAATCTGTTTCTCCATTATATCCCACTCGTGTCTGTGACACAAACATGGTCTAGATTAGATAAAGCTGTAGATCCATGAAGGATCTGGCCACTAGGGTGCAGTATAACATGAAATGGGTCTCCAAACACTGTGTTCTGCTGTGGGGAGCAGTGGGAGGGGCACACACACACAGAAGGAGATCATACTGACAGTATTTACTAATTCATATGACCACTGACATCTCAATGAGACAAGTAGACCATCAATGGCTCATTAAAAGCAAAGTTAACAGCCAGCCACAAAATGGCAAACAAAATAAAGCTACATAGCTTCAATATTCTTGGTTATTCACAAGGCAATTAACTGTCAAAACATGCACCCCTTCTTGTTGTAGTCTCTAGATCCTTCAAAGATTCCAACGTCTCCATCCTGACCACATCTGGTGCCCTGCCAAGTGCCTTCTGCCTGCACCCACAAAACCTTCATTGCCATCAAACCTCAGTGGGCACCACATGCCTAATAGGCAAGATGGACATTTGTGCAGCTACCATAACACTTCCACCAACATGGTTTGCAGATGGTTAGAACTTAGCTAGTTACGTAAATCTACACAACGTTATCGTGCCTTGTTAGCAAACCATCATATTAACATATGATATTCAGCTCACCACTAGACGCCACTAAAAACACACACTGCACCTTTGATGATTTGTTCCTCTCAAGTAATGCCTCTACTGATGTTACATTAGAAAGGGGGGAATAATTATCTGTAATTCTCTTCCTCCTCAGGTAAGGAATCTGACCAAGAGTGAAGATCTAATTAGAATATAAAAGTGTGTCAGACACAGACACAGATGTCAAATGCATCTTGAGGTTATGTACATTGGCATCTGATCAACTTCCACTTTCAGGTATTTTTGTAGCAGGTATACATAACAAGGTGGATGTATCGTCTAGTGGACACGATATTGTCTGATGTCTAATAACTAATAATAGCAGCTAAACCTCCAGTCACAGAACTGCAAAGGAGCTCCAGCCCAACATGATGTATTGTACTTAGGGTTACATGGAGGTAACATAATACATACATTAATTTAATAAAGAGCTTCAAGACTACTGAACAGTCTGAAATATCAATTTCAGGACAAATTCAATATAAACTGATCATAAGCTGTGACATTTGATAAGTCACTGAAAGAGACAAACACAAAAAAATGAACTTGCCTTTTTTCTGGAATCTTCTACAACAGACCAAGGCGCATAGAATTAAGAACATAACAACACTCAATAAGAGCATGTGTCTCTGCCTGGGTAAGTCTGTGCATTTAACATCAGCTGTAGCACTTCCTTCTTCCGCTTTCTTTCCTATGGCATCACAACTGAAAAAAAAAAAAAAAACACAAAGAAGACTTTTAAATGTAAGGCGAAATGTAGAGTGGGCAGGTCCCACAACAGTAACTATTCTGACAGCCAAATGAAAGTTCAATTATGTGAGGAATTTATGGATTTGACGAATATGCAATGAGCTGAAGCAATTTAGCAAAGCTTTGGCTTTTGTTGTGCTGTGGCCCGTGACCTCCTAAATGTAAAGATCGGTGTGAAAGACACTCTAATATGCTCGTGTCAAAATGACCTACTCAGTCCAGGCAATGCAGTCCACTCCATCTGTAGAGTACTGACCCTTAGGACAGTCTTCACACTCTGTGTCTGAGCTCTTAGAACCTGTGGATTAAAATAAAAACAGGAGATAAGTTAGCCAGTGATGTTCCACTACAATGTCAACCTCAACTGGTTGCAGCATTGCTGTACCTCATCTGGTAGAACAAGGCTCTAATACCACCACACACATTGATGAAGTTGTGTCTGCACTGTACAAGCTGCTTTGATAAAAGGGTCTGCTAAATGAATACATGTAAATGTAACTGTTTATTCTGCTTCATTTGTTGACTGATTGAATCAATGATTCCAAAAGCTTGAGCCATGAAGGTACTGCAAGTACGGCATGTGGGCCGCGAAAGATTATTCACAATTAATAAATAAAATAAAATAAAATATACAGTGTGTAGGATTTAGAGGAATCCATAGCAGATAGCAGAAAGTGACTATAGTATTCATAGTTATGTTTCCATTGGTGTATAAACTCCTGTAACTATGAATTGTGTTTACTTAAGCTTAGTCTGAGCCCTTCATATCTACACAGGAGCAGGACATCTTCTTCAGCTTAGTCTGAGCCCTTCATATCTACACAGGAGCAGGACATCTTCTTCAGCTTAGTCTGAGCCCTTCATATCTACTCAGGAGCAGCTCATCTTCCACAGAGGCCGCCATGTTGCACCGCCATGTTTCTACAGAAGCCCAGAAGGGACAGCACTGGCTCAAGGACCTTTTAATAAACAGAACTCTACTGTGAGAAATCCTTCTCCGAAATGTAGACATGTGCTAGTGACACATAAAAACCCAAGTGATTATTAGCACGGTCAGAAGTGTTCTGTTTATGAAATAAAAATATATAGTGAAATACTTAATCTTAGTCTTGTGTGTTTGTTACGTCCCTGAGCATATTTTCTATGTGGCCTGTGTATATCTGCCTTACTGTCATTTCTCTCTGTGTTTTGCAGACAGCCCAGCTGTGCGTGACCGGAGCCGGACCCTTAAAAGGCGCTTGGTGATGTCGACCTTCCACTCGCTCTTGGGAATCGCATTTGGTTTTTACTGACAGCACCGCTGCCATGTTACGAGCCTCGGTGCCTCGCTTAGTCCGCCTCCGACGTTCCACTACTCTCGGGGGGATTGTCCGAGGGTGAGGCCTGGGGCTCGATGAGGCCTATTTTTGGAGGCCTGTTTGTTTCTTTGACCTTTGAGATTTAGTTTCTTCTATTTTCCATTTTTCAATATATTTTTGACTTAGTTTTAATATAATAATTTCTTGATTCTTTTTTTCAAACTTTATTCGACGTTGTCTGCCCATTTTTCCTACTCCTTTGTCATTTGTTTTTGTTTATGTTGCCTGACCCTAGCAGGGAACGTAACAGTGGTGATCAGAGTTGTGATTAAAGGTCTGGGTGAGCCACAGAAGATTTATAGATTTCAAAATGGGCTGCAGCATTCTTGAATTTGGGAATGGCTGGATTAATATCCTAAATGCTGTCCCTCAAAAGGCCAAAGAAGAACCCACTACATTTTGGAGCAGATCCTAATCAAGGGGGCAAATCTAATTATTTTTCATTTTTGTTAACATAGTGAAAGGCAGAATTTGGTGGTGATGGAGATCTGTGTCTCTGAGAGCCCTTCTAGTTAGCACTGCACTGCCATAGTCCCACCTTCACATAGAGCTTTGTTTATGAAATAAAAAAAGATACAGGGAAATATTTAATCATAGTCTTGTGTGGTGATCAGAGTTGTAATTAAAGGTTTGGGTGATCCGCAGAAGATGTATAGATTTAAAAATGGGTTGCAGCATTCTTTAATTTGGGAATGGCTGGAATCAATTATTATTCTACAATGTTGTCCCTCTAAAGGTAAAGCCCTGATAAATCCCATATTCAAATTGCCAAAAGTAGACTTACCAGGTGTTCTAACTTTCTGCCCAGCTGTACAGACTGTATGTTTTCTGGTGAAAGCGCACTCATTTGGTGATGCCAAACTTAAACAGTAATGTCCATCAAGAACATCGCAAATGCCATCATCTGTTATAGTGCATTCATGTGATGAATACAGTCCTTGACCTTAAAAAAAAAAAAAAACAACAACTGATTAATGTTAAAGACATAACCAAGACCATTATTAAGAAAGAAGTGAATCCAAACCTGAATCACATCTTTTGCATTGATGACATTTAAAATGGCCATTTGGTTCATCCACGTATGTCCCTTTCAAACATGGAATACATGACGTGCTGGAGTCCTGTGTGCAGTCTTCGCTAACCATTTGACCTAGAACATAAAAACATTGACAATGATGCTAAGAATACATTAAGCATATGCTACATAAGCAATCTTATATTATTTGAACTTACATACTTTTTATACGAGTTGTCCTTACAGTTGTAGTAATAATCTCTACTAGCACATATCGTTCACTTGGCCTTTCTGTTAAGAAGACATTAAAGATACAGTCCACGATTCTAGCAAAAGGTTGTGGATATTTGAGCTCAACAGCCAGCCAAATGACACCCCTTCCCTCTGTACGCCTGAAGCATGATTGGCTGGAATTGTTTATGGTTCTGTCCTAGCCACTAGGTTTGCTTCCCATTTACAGAGCCAGGACTGTGTACGAATACAAGAGGTGAAGTTGAACGGACAGTTTGAGGACTGTGAGGAGCAATTGGCTGAATTGGACAAAAGGTGTTCTGGATTAAAATCACAGACTGCACCATTAAGGTTACTCTAATGTTGCCCATCCACTACTGTCAATGTAGGCCTACTGTTTCCATGCACGGTAATTGGCAGGCAGGAAAAACGTATAACGCCAAAACATCCGGAAATGGCACGGATTCGCTCCTAGCATAGTGCCCGAGTGCACTATACAAGCCTACTTACCTTCCATCACACACCAAGTAGTTTACACTGAGTGTGGTGTACTATTTATCGGAAATGGACCACTTTGGATTGAGTTGACAAAACACACGAGTATGCCATACCTCTTCCGCAGATCGGACATCACTCCCCTGAACCACTCAGATATTCGCCTTGCAGACAACATTTCGTGGGCTGCAATATGACGAACAATGCGAATGAATTAGAAGCAGTGGCGGTTCTAGACCATTTTTACTAGGGGGGCCAAGGAGGGGCCAGTGTTTAACCAGAGGGGCACATAAAAATTAGATTTAATAAATAATATTAAATAAGATTTTTGTAACCAATAGTAGCTAGGTAGTCATATATAATAATAATAATATTATAATAGTATTGTTTTCTGTTTATAGTTTCTTCAAATTTAGACTTTTTAAATGTAGTATTTCCTAATTCTAATGGTTGGTTAGCTGGCTAACAGTCATGACAGACAACAAACATGTCATACAAAATTGCTCCCCCAGAAATGTCGGGCTAAAATCGCCACTGCTATTCATACTAAAATCTAAGCGTGTGCTATTATGTGATGTCTCCTTTAGGATTTGTTTTTGGCGTTGATACAATCGTGAATAATTACTGTGTCTTATCAAATCTAAACTCTCCTGAGCGAGCTGTACCTGATGGCACATCTAAATGAGACAGAAGGACAGCGATATTTGGAAAAGGCATTGTATTATTGGCTGCGATCCATAATGTATTAACTTCAACTTTATTTTGTCCCTTAAAGTCTGCAAAGCGTCTGCCCCAACTTTCTTTTCCCGACATTTACATTTATCTTGTAGCTACATAACATAATCCATCCCCATACACCGGAGATTTCAAGAGTACAAATGCCTATCAATATGCAGTTGCAGGATGGGTGAACGACACCAAAATATGTTATCTGGAGACAAAAAAATATGTATGTGATCACAGGTCATGTAAGTAACTAAAACAGCAATTATCAACCGTGTTATTTTAGTGGTGGTTAAGAGTGCCAATATGGGCTGACGAGTTGTTAGCTAAAGCGTTTAGTAAAGGGCAAAACAGCTCGCTAGCTATTAGCATTCTAGGTTGCTCAGGATAGTTTAGCTTTAATAAGACACAGTAATTATTCACGATTGTATCAACGTGCTACATTTCACTTAACATGTCAGTCATTCCCTAAATCTTTTGGAATATAACGAAATTGTATATCTGGGTTTCTTTGGCGACAGTTGTCGCATCCAACAGCAAAACATATCCCGGGCATTTGAACTTTCTGTGGGTTGTGACTGACGCACAGCTAGACTACTGTGTCCGTGTTGGACACAAATATGGCGGCGCTTAGACACAGTGACGTCACATGGTATCCATGAATAGTAGTTGCTGAGTTCTCATTCGACGACGAGCACCACACCTGGTAAACTACAGTGTTTAGGTGCGCCGCTTTAATTTACCCGTGTAGAACGTTGCGTCGCATTAGTTCTGCTTTTGGCGCTCGGGTGTAAAATCATAATAAATTCATAATTTTTTTATTTGGTCGGCACGGGGTGGCCACAGGGGTGGCCAGGGATATGTCTACGGGGGCACGGGCCACCCCAGGCCTCCGTGTAGAACCGCCACTGATTAGAAGGATGTGTCAGATGTGTCATTCCTAAAGCAACTAAGGTTAACAATATCTACTAGTATAAGGCGCTGCACTGCATTTCATTGAAGGTCATCATTACTCTGTAACGTATCTATGAACGTATGGAATTGCGCTAAACTGACATTGTTAGTTGTCATGTTACATATTTTAACCACCGGTATTGTTGTTAGTTGGCTTGTTTACCATAGCGTAAATTAACCAATGTCTCCAATCAGGCAATAATTAAACGTGGGTTTGAATGCGAGCTTACAAAAGAGAAACTTCGAAATGATGTCCATATCACCACATTTTCCCCTCAAGAAGTTGAGAGAATAAAGTTGTTTCGCGGAGTTCCTATCGTCAGT
The DNA here is from genome assembly GCF_900700415.2 of Clupea harengus. Classification (NCBI taxonomy): domain Eukaryota; kingdom Metazoa; phylum Chordata; class Actinopteri; order Clupeiformes; family Clupeidae; genus Clupea; species Clupea harengus. The sequence goes on from NC_045155.1 coordinate 27,355,334, forward strand.
GATGGTATCCTTGAAAGCGTCAAACATCTGTTCTCGCGTCAAAAACATTTAAAGCACTTCCCTTCCGTATCAAGGAAAGCACACGTGACGTTCAAAGACTCGTTTAGCCACTGCTTCAAGAAAAGATTCAATTTTGCCAAATCGTTTGGACTATTTCTCTCAAATGCATGGGTTGTTGTCAATGTTTGACGTAGCTGGATAATCTGAGTTGCGATTTGGTGATAATAATACATTGATTGAGAGCCAGCAAAGTAGAGAACTCGGATTTGATTAGCTATTTATAGGCTATGATTTCCATGAAGAAACTTAAAAACCTGTGTCATATGTGAGTATTATGTGGGTGTTGAGTGACTGTATGTTTGTTATGATGTTGCTTATTGTGTTCTGCAGTGGCCGTTTCTTTTAATTAGGACCGCTCACTTTCAGAACTCTGCTGGGCAACGCCCCCTTGACTGGTGCGCCTCGCAAACATCTGATTGCATGGTACAGGTGCGGATAATTATGTCTGATTGAGCCCCTTTTTAACATGAACACTGAATAGTCTGTGAAGGCTGGACGTAAAGCAGGATTACTAGAGAGGACGGAGGAACCAAGTCTGGGACAGAGCTTTTTGTAGTTGTTGGCGTTGCTGGATTACCGGACGTCTGTTAAACAAGATCCGAAGTTGATTGTTTCCCTACTGCTTTGGAGTGGAGGCCGGTGAGATCCCCGTCGTCTGCGTTCGTGGGTTGCCAGGAAAGAGCTGACCGGAGTCGTCCGTTTGACTGAGAGAAGCCTGATTAAATATTGACTGAGAGCGAGATTCGTCTGCTCTCGGTTCAATGGTGAGTGTGCCTTGTCCGCTAATAAACTGAAGAATTGCGTATTAGCACCATACAGAGTAGAGTTTCACGGACTATCACAAGTAGCTATTTTCTTTGGGTGGATTTACTTTTGGTTGATATTATTACCTTTTCGTGTGTTGGCTATTTATTTTCTGTTTGCTGTGAGTGTGTATTGTTACTTGTGGAGATACTGGCGATTTCTCTCTCTCTGCGTGCGAGTGTGCGTGATTGACAGACCAACGTGAGCAGCTGTGGTGCGGTGGTGGATGCTGACGGACTTTGCTTGCGGACTTTTGGATACGGCGGACTCTTGGACATTGTAGACTGTGGTTCCTTCGGCAGTGGCCTACGGCCTGATTCATATGGACTTGTGTTGTATTTATATTTTAGTGCCTGTAATAAATTGTATATTTTTGTATCAGAAACGAAGTCTGGATGAATCTGTAGTGCTGCTCCCACCAAACAAAGAACATAAACACTAAACTTTAAACTAGAGGCCCATCTCTATAAACTGGGTGGCGTAGTCGGTCTACACTGCCGTCCTCCCGTCACACCTGCCACTCACCCCCAATTTTTTGAGTTGTATTATAAGGCCTTCATTCCAAAAGCATTTGATACACCTTGAGGGGTGTATATAAGGGGTATAATAAATGTACTCAGTCATCATAATGTAGGCCTACATGAATGCCAGTAGCCTCGCATTCAGCATTTATTAGAATCTCTCACACACAGTAGGCCTACACAAATACATGCATAAAATGGGTTTATGATCTGTCCATTTACCAAATACATTATATTCAAATTCAACGATCAGAGGTCATAAGCACCCCAAAATGAAGTTCAACACAGTAGCCTAGTCATCCTAGGCCAGGGGTTCTCAAACTTTTGCAAGCTGGGCCCCCCCAAAGCTGGTTAGGGGTAGTTGGGGCCCCCCCGCCGCCCGCGGCCCGCCGCTACCGCCCTCAACTACACCACTATAGATAGATAGATAGATAGATAGATAGATAGCATATTGTTATTGATAGGCCTGACATGTCAAGGTTAGGCTATTGTTATTGTTAGGCCCATACAGACAATTATTATTACTATTTTTTATCATTATTATTATTATTATTATTGTTATTATTATCAGTAATAGTAGGCCTATTAGTAGGCAATTCATTATTATCACCATCATTATGTTATTATTATTTTATTATACGGCTCTTCAGAATGTTCCAAAAAGTTCCGTTGATTTGAATGGGCCATCCCAACGTTCGCCGGTGAATATTTCCTGATATTCACCGCTGCGAAAAGATATTGACCGCTGTCATTGGCAACGGGTTTTGTGCTTTTAATTCACATCTTTCATATCATTCCGCAAGTAGTCCGGTCATTTAACGTAACAGACTCATTGTAATTTGAAGTCAGCAAGTAATGGGTTGCTACGCAACACCTGAAACATAAACGTTCTATTTGCTTGAAGAACTATTTTTTCTTAGCAGAAATCACGAACTAAATCATTAAAAAGAGGTATTTTGGAGGAATGTCTTCTATCGTTTTTTCCGCTGCATGTCGGGGTGCTGTTCGCCCCGTCGGGATTTATTTTTGGATAATGACCGACGGACAATACTTTATCCCTCACATAATTAATGATTATCGACCAATTATTATTATTATTGTATTATTATAATTATCATAATAATAATAATAAGTGTTATTATTCCTATCATTAGGATACTGTTTTTATTATGGGCCTCTTGTGATCTTTACAAAAAAAATCCTACAGGTCTGTCAATGTGAGACATGAGCCTGCTTTGCCCTGCAAATGTCCTCAAATCTTGGGAAAAGGAGGAGCATTTTTAAGGCTATGTCGCAAAGCTGATCATTGCTGCCCAGTCTACTGTCACTCTTCAGCTGCTCTTTCATGTCTATTGACAGCTCGTCTGCTGAGCAGAGAAATGGATCCCGAACTCAGGCGAATGAACGGTAGTCCTCTTTGAAATAGGACTTAAACTGATTTCTGATATTCGGCGTGATGCAGTGTCATTTGACATGAGTTTAGCATCTGCACGCTCTCCTATCATTATTCTACACGTCTTGCGCGGCCGGCAAAATCAGTGTTTCGGCAATTGTATGGGGTTTGTCAAGCTCAGCAATTCTATGAGCAACTACATAAGATGCCTCCAGACACTGCTTGGAGATGGTGGTTTGTTGTTGCTGGAGGCCATCACGTTTATGTTTAAAGAAGTCCACAGGCTTCTCTTTCTGACTTTTACGAATCAGAAACTTGTCCATAGTTGTGTTTGTTTGCTGATACAGTGTGTGTGAAGTTAATACAGTTCTAATTTCAACGTAGTGTTCTTGTGAGTGTGTTTGTAGACAGGGACAGCACAAAATAGTATTCAAGTGCTGGTGTTTTATTTGTTGCAACACGGTGGATGATCAAAAACTGTAAAGGTAGGTGTTAAGGAGAAAAGGGCTAGCTGCAGTTGGAAGAAGGTAGCTAGCTAGAGGGCTAGCTCTCAGGGCTACGAGCTTTTTAAAAAGACTGTGGAGCAAATTACTCCTTAGAATAGGCTACGAATAGACCTACTGCAAGTGCAGTAAGATATTACTAAGGAAGGAGTGAGTCTTTAAAAAGACTGTTTATAAAGCAATGAATATCTGAATAGAGGAATATCTGATAGAGGAAACAAGAGAAATCGAACAAACTCTGCAGTGTCGTCTCAGGGTGAGCGCTTACCATGCCTGCGTTTTTTTTTTTTAAGTCTCCGTTTTGATTGATGGATCAGGAGCAAAACAGTATTTGATTTGTTTGGGTCAGTCCAGCCCCTTGCATTTCGCCTCTGAGGGAGCTTTCACTAACCAGTGACAGGTCGGCGGTCGTTTTCTTTTTTCTCCGTCTGTGACATCGCGCCCCCCCTGGAGAATGTTCGCGCCCCCCACTTTGAGAACCACTGCCATAGACCATACATTTACCTACTAATTTCAGGTCCCAGTTGTAACAGTGAATGTCATAATTAACAACACAAAGATCTCATTACAAAAATACATACATTATTATTATGTGACTTAATTAATACTAATTGGACGAAACCACGGAGATCCACACACATGAGTCCAGGCTCGTGCCCGAGGCTGGCACTACAAAGCCACCCCAGCTTCCTCAGTTCGGGTCCCTCGACCCGGAAACCAGGAAGTCCTGCCGCAACAAACATTTCAACAACGGAACATGCATCTTTCACCCACATGAACAAGTTAATAAAGATCCTATCCTCCATAGAACCTCTGTGTGTGCGTACTGATTTTAAACTAATGACCGCTGGGTGTAAACATGATGGATCCTTCATAAAGTAACGTTGGAAAATACAGCTACAACCAACTTGTTGTGTGCACCCGCAAAGCTAGCTGAGCCGTAGCTCCAAACGTACCAATATGTCCGTATGGTTTTGTGTATCTTAACGTGTATCTCAAACTGTAGAGGTCTCCGTCACATTACCCCCTTCCTCTGCAAGGGTGACATTACCCGCCAGCCTTGACAGGTAGTCAGCGACTACATTCTGCTGGCCTCGCTTGTGACGGACACAGAACTGGAAAGGCTGCAGCTCCAGGTACCATCTTGTCACCCGAGAATTCTTGTTCACCCGAAAATCGTATTCAACCAGGTCAATGCGCGGTGGTCTGTGTGAAGGTCAAACTCCCGGCCCAACAGGTAGTACCGCAGACTATCCAATGCCCACTTTATTGCCAGGCATTCCTTTTCAATAGTCGAATACCTCGTCTCTCGTGGCAGTAGTTTCCGGCTCAGGTACAGGACGGGTCTCTCTTCTCCTCGCTCTCCCTGTGCGAGGTCTGCTCCGAGTCCGGTTCCTAAGGCATCTACCTCCACAAGGAAACGCCTATGGAAATCCGGAGTCTGGAGGACAGGGAAGGCACACAGACAATTCTTCAAAGCATTAAATTCTACTTCACATTCATTATTCCAAACTAACGGGTTACTGGCAGATTTCTTGGTTAAGTCTGTTAACGGCGTGGCAATGAAAGCACATTGAGGTATAAACCGTCTGTACCATCCAATCAGGCCCAAAAAAGATTTTACCTGAGTCTTGGTTGTTGGTCTGGCTTGTACATTGTCCACTTGCGGCCTGATGGTTCCTTTTCCCAGCTGATAGCCCAGGTACTTGGTTTCCTGCTTGGCTCACTCGCACTTCTGCACATTCAGGGTGAGACCAGCTGCCTTGATTCTTCCCAAGACACGGTGTAGATGCTGCAGATGTTGAGGCCGGGTGTTGCTAAAGATTACCACATCGTCTAAATAGGCAGCACTACAGTCGCTACAGTCCTGAAGTATGCGGTCCATCAACCGCTGGAAGCTGGCTGGCGCTCTGTGAAGCCCAAAGGGCATGGTCCGGAACTGGAATAGCCCCAGGGGTGTGCGGAATGCGGTGTAGGCCTTGGACTTTTCTTCTAAGGAAACCTGCCAATATCCTTTACACAGATCGAGGGTTGTAATGAAATCGGCATGGCCTACCTTCTCCAGAAGTTCATCAATGCGCGGCATTGGATACGTGTCTGAGTGAGAAATGGCGTTCAGCTTCCGGAAGTTCAGGCACACCCGTAATGAGCCATCCTTCTTCGGCACGATCACTATTGGGCTGCTCCATTCACTGATCGACCGCTCGATCACATCCAGATCCAACATGGCCTGTATCTCCTTCCTGAGGGCATCGACCAGCCTCTCAGGGATGCGGTACGGCTGCTGTCGGATTGGGAATGCGCCGTCTCTCAGGTGGATTGTGTGTTCCAGGACTGTGGTCTTACCCGGCCTCTGTTGGAAAAGTGCAGGATAGCGACTGAAGATTTTTAACAAGTCAGCTTGCTTCTCACCATCCAAGTGTGGTAGGGTGTTCCACCACTCCAGGCCTGCAACAGCTCCTCTGGTTCAGCCTCTTCCTCCAGATAGCGCACGAACAGCACCTTCTTGAGGTCCGTCCTCTCATGCCAGGCCCTGAGAAGATTAACATGGTAAGTTTGAGAGGGTTTACCTTTGTCTGGGTGGTGAATCTCATACGTTGTTGGGCTCATCTTCCTCAGAACGTTGTATGGCCCTTGCCATTTGGCCAACAGCTTGCTGGTGGAGGAGGGCAATAGAAGCAGTACTTTTTGCCCTGCCTGGAACTCCCTTGAGCGAGCATGTTGGTCATACCACCGTTTCTGAGTGCATTGTGCCTCCTTGAGGTGTTCTTGAGCTTGTTGGAGATACCTCTCCAGTCTGTCTCGCATCTGTAGCACATACTGGACAATGCCTTAGCTGTCGGACTCTGATGTGGCACCTTCCCATGAGCTCTTCAGTAGGTCTAGTGGTCCTCTCACTGGCCACCCATACAGGAGCTCAAATGGTGAAAATCCTGTTGACGCTTGGGATACCTCCCTATATGCAAACAGGAATGGCAACTATTTGAGCAGCACGGTGGCTCAGTTGCTTGCACTGCTTGCACAGCCGCCTCACAGCAAGAACGTCATGGGTTCGATTCTTGCATGGGGCGCTGTTGGCTCTGGGGGGCAGGTCCTCCCTAGAGTGCACAGTGCTCAGGTGGGCTATCTCCCGGGCCTTTCTGTGTGGAGTTTGCATGTTCTCCCCGTGTTCACAAGGGGTTTCCTCCACTAAGGACCCCAACAGAAAAAACATGCAAAATAACAGAATACATGTCCATCCCTGATCAAAGATGGACAGTTCACTTCACTTTGTCCCCGGGCGCTACAAGCTGCCCACTGCTCCTGGGGGGTCCTTGAGGAAGGACGGTCCAGGATGGGAAAAAGCAGAAAATAAATTCACTGCGACCTCAGGCCTACCTGCGCATGTGTGTGTGTGTGTGTGTCCTGTGTCGCCTCCATATATGCATGTGTGTGTTCCAGTGTGTCGTGTATGCCATTAAAAACCTGACAAAGGTCTTAATTATTAATTTGTCCCAATCTCGGCCTGTGTCTTCCACAAACTTGCGGAGCATCGACTTGAGGGTCTGATTGAACCGTTCTACCAACCCGTCCGTCTGGGGATGGTATGGCGTAGTCTTCAAGCCCTTGATACCCAGCTGACGATGAAGCTGTCATCAACCGTGACACAAAGTTTGTACCTTGATCAGTTAGGATTTCTTCCGGAATGCCGACCCTGGAAAACAACGGGACAAGAGCACTGATCACCTTTAGGGTTGTGATGCTTCTCAATGGAAAAGCCTCTGGAAATCGCGTTGCATAGTCACATACCATCAGGATATACCTGTAACCTGCACTGCTCTTCTCCAATGGCCCAACAATGTCCATGGCAATTCTTCGAAAATGGAGATGTGATGACCGGTAATGGACACAGAGGTGCTCTCTCAGACCTGCGGACAATTGAGGTTTTTTGACAGACAGAGCAAGTTCTGCAATAATCCAGTGTGTCAGTGTACATGGTTGGCCAGAAAAACCTACTCAAACCTCAAACAGGAGTATCAAAGATACATCTTCTCTCTGAAGTTTAGCAATGTCATGTGGTACTTCCCATTCTACCTCTAACCCTTGGGTGTCTAGCTTTTCGAAGGCACCACCATTACTGTACTTTTCCAGCCTTTGCTGGCCCCGTGACTTCCGGGGGCCTTTTTCCCCACCTTGGAAAAGATCATCCGCAAAGTTGGGTAGTGGTTCCACAACCTTCTGTGAGCGCGTAACAACAGGGCATGACATAGTTACATCAGCATCATCATTGGCACAAGTCATCCCTTCATTAATGGCAACCCCCTATAACTCAACCCACACTGGTACATCCCACCCCAGTATGACATCACAAGGTAAGTTCTCAACTACCACCATCTTTAACAGATACTTTACCCCTTCAATTTCAACAACAAGTTCAGCCTGAGGATGTTGTTTTTGATCACCATGCACACATTCAATCACCTTTTTGTTCTGATAATCAACACAGTTCAAAGGCACATGACATTTCTTAATTAAATAAACAGCGCTACCAGTGTCCACCATGGCATCAAGAATGATCCCACTAACTTTAACTTTCTGGTTCACAGGTTCCACATTATCATCAGATCCCTCATCCCCATCTCTAGGAACATAGCAAAACCCTGTTAACTTGGATTTCCTTGTGACCTGGCTGTTGGCAGAAAAAACAAATGAGGGTTGACTTCCCCTTACTTTCAAACTTGTCACTACCAATTCCCACCCCAGTGTTACCTCCACCCTGCTTGTAGTCTCTGGCAGGTCTTTGGGAGAACGCTGGACGGCTGGGTGCATTGGATGCCACCTTGTGGGCGTTGAGGTATTGCCAAGCAAGCCTTGCTGCAGTCAGTCCCTCCTCTGGCTCATGCTCACGGACCCAGGTCCGTACCTCGGAGGCAGGACATTCAGCAGTGGCTCCAAAATTACCTTTTCGCCGACCTCCTCCTTGGTGTGCAGCTCATCTTGCACCCAGCGGCGGTAGAGATGCTTAACCGGTGATATGTCTCCAGAGGTTCTTCCCCTGCTAGTGCAGCACTCCTCCGGAACCGAGAGGTCTCTGGGGTAATGTTGAACTTCAGCAACAGCGCCTCCTTGAGTTGCTGGAAGTCACCTGTACGGTATTCATTCATCGCTGAGTAGGCTTCCAGGGCTTTACCAGTGAGCAATAGACTCGTACTGGACGACTCAGCAATGGCGGGTGCGCTGGACGGGTCACGTAGGCTCTTCAATGTGGTCTCTGTCACACCTACCAACTTTATCTGACCACGACTACGTTAAATAAATAATGAAGGTACAATCGTGTTATTTTGATGCTTTTGCTGTATGTCAACATGCATTTCGCTAGATAACAGTATAATATCATGTCAGTAACCAAATTAAATAAAATATGCAAAAGTTGGGTACATTAACTTAGCATAGCAAGAACTCGACATGTTTCTTCAAATTTGAATGTTACCTCGACATGTTTCTTCAAATTTGAAGGCGAATTTTTGAAAGCCAGCTACTTCTTTTATTGAGGCAGACAGGAAATGCACTGAAATCTTCACAAGTCATTCTTGGGGCCTCTAAACTCGAACAATTCTTTTAAATAGGGCCAAGGGTGGCTAAATTGAGAGGGCTCAGTCGAGGCTGACTGGATTTATGTTGAATGATTAGGCTACATATTCAAAGGAGGCAAGTCTACCACTCGTGCTGCTGCCAAACAAATGCTCTGCTATCATTGGAGCTGATAGAGTGTGTAGGCAACATTGACATACTCCCCGGCACATTGACCATGAGACCCCCAGGCTTGAAAGGAACGAAAATGCACCAACTCTACTGGCGAGCGGGCTGAACTGAGTGGGAGGAAAGTGGTGCCTGTGAGGATTAACAAAGGGACAACCCACCACCAGTTCTGGCTGGCAAACATTCAAGACGAGTGCATCCTGGGTTTGGATTTGCTGGAGAAATGGGGGTTCATAGAGCGTGTGCTCCTGCACGGAGGTGTCATCGAAAACAAACAGACTCCAGTGCTGCGTGTTCTCCCAACCGCTCAGACCACAAACCCAGCGCCCTCGACATCCTGCCAACATCACAGACAGCCGCCGAGACGAAACAAGCCCTACAGGAGCTGTGTTTGCGCAGCTGTGAAGGGCTGGATGAACTTCAGCGCAGCCAGGTACGAGACCTACTCGACAGGTATGCCGATATTTTCGCCGCTAGGGATTAGGATTGTACCCGCACAGGTTTGGTGCAACATGAAATCGACACCGGAGATGCCCGCCCTATTTGACTTCGCCCCCATCGACTGCCGCTCGCCAAGAGAGCCGTGGCAGAACAGAAGATCAAGGAAATGGCCAAGGCGGGTGTGATTGAACCCAGTAACAGCCCGTGGGCGGTGCAGTCCTCGTCTAGAAAAAAGACTCTTCATTGCGGTTCTGCATGGACTACAGGCGCCTCAATCAGGTAACGAGAAAAGACTCATACCCCCTCCCCTGCATCGATGATGCACTTGATGGCATCTCTGGCTCCAGCTGGTTTAGTTTCCTGGACTTACGTAGCGGGTACTGGCAAATAGAACTAGCCCCTGAAGCCCGACCAAAGACTGCATTTACTATCGGCCAGGGGTTGTGGCAATTCAAAGTGCTATCATTTGGACTTTGCAATGGACCAGCAACTTTTGAACATTTAATGGAAAGAGTCCTGGCGGGCATGCCCCGTAGTTGCTGCATAGTGTATCTGGACGACATTTTATGTCATGCCACCAGGTTTCCGGGGGCTTTGGAGAGTTTGGGGAGAGTGTTTAATGCTATCCGTGGGGCGGGATTAAAATTGCACCCAAAGAAGTGCCACTTGTTCAGTGTTCAGGAGAAAGACTAGGTTTCTGGGCCATGTCGTGGGGGCAGCGGGAGTGGCCACTGACCCAGCTAAAGTGGACGGTGAAAATTTGGCCCGTTCCTCGTTATGTGGCCGAACTCCGGAGCTTTCTGGGTCTGGCATCCTATTATGGACGGTTTATCCAGGACTTCGCTACGGTTGCCAGCCCACTGCACCAGCTGACACAAAAGGGTCAGCCGTTTCTGTGGACGCAGAGCTGCAATCAGGGCTCGAAATTGGCACCCGCCAAGCGCCAATGGCGTGTAGATTTTTGGGCTGGCGACTAAATTGTGTCCGATGCCCCGCCACTTGGCGAGTGACATTGCGGAGTACAGCATCCGACTACCGCTCCCGTCATGGTAAAAAATAGCTTGCAAGGCCAACACGAACAGTGGGAGAGAGTTCTAAGAATTTCTATACAACTATAACAATTTGCACGCGAATACAAAGTTCTAATATTTTGCCCGCGAATACAAAGTTTATAAAGTTCTAATATTTTGAGCGCGAATCAAAAGTTGAAACAGACTAACTTACTTTACCACACGCAAAGGTAAATGTCAGTGGGCTTTAACTGGTCAGCTAGAATCCAGAAGTTCGTTGTCTCTGAATGATGTTAGCAGCAGATAAGCAGCTAGCTATCCTAGCCTGTCACCCTACTGGATCCATCATTAAGATAAGTTTTATACTTCCTTGTCAGGCTGACAAGAAAATCAACTATCGATAATATGATTTCGAACTTGTCTCCACTATTGTTGTGCAATGATATCCCCTGTCCTCCCGTGTCCCGATAAATTAAGCTAACTAATTTTTGCGTGCTAGCTATCGCTAGCTAGCATGAGGAGTTGCCATTGACTAGCAGCTACAAACGTCAGCCAACAATGCAAAATCAAATCATATGGCAGAAACAACATCAATACCAGGCTGTTTAGTTACATTACAGCAGAGGTGTAAAGTAACGAATTACTTTTACTCACGTTACTGTAATTGAGTAGTTTTTTTGTGTACTTTGTAATTTTTAAGTAGTTTTTTAAATCGGTAATTTTACTTTTACTTAAGTAGATTTTGACTGAAGTATTGTACTTCGCTACATTGGAAATTACATCCGTTACTGAGTAAAAAAAAAAAACATAGTTCAAGGCAGGAATCGCGCACCACAATGCTCACTGCAGTGGTGGATGCTGCATAGAGTGGATGATGGAGTCCATGCAAGGCGCCAGTACGGTGCCGAGTCACGAGAGATAGATATGGAGGAAGATGATAGTGCGGACTACCAACAAGCTGCGGACCACCAACAAGCTGAAGCACCGAACTTTCCGCCAGTTGAAATTAAAGAAGATGAAGAAAACCCGTGGCCACATCTCAGCAAGCAGTTTGCCTTCCAACGTAAAAGAGGCAACAGCTATATGCTGTGTAAACTGTGCCTAATCCGTCAGTCAGAACTTTCTGCTTATACAAATTCATCTTCAAATCTGCGCAAGCATGTGTTGGTAAGTACAGTATTTGTCCCTTTCCATTAGTAGTTCAGACAGCGTTTTTGTCATTTAGTTACCTTTGCTCCATTAAGCAAAATATGCGTTTCATGGCACTAGTAGGTAGTAGCCTAATTTTGGCTAGCACTTGCAACCGACCTGAGTATGCTAACGTCGACAGCGGTCATCCAATAGACTAATAATACCATTCCTGTCTTCCATTCGTTTCAGGTCATAGAATTATTATATCAGTCTCTCATATTGTGTTAAAAACTGCAGATCAGTCATCAGCAATGAAATACACCACATAAACTGATATTAGGCTAATCATTTGGCTGCCTCCCATGCCTTGAAACAGAACAATGTGAATGTGCACACCATCGTTTTCAGACAGTTGGACAAGTCAATGTATATGTCGTTATCTGCAATTTATCACGATGTTTAGTCAGATATTGATAACGATAAGTGGTGGCTTTGCAACGTGCACGTCTTTCATGTTCATGCTAAGGGGTCCCGGTTAGCAAGAATTGAGGATTATGAATTGTGATGCATGTAGAAATAGAAAATAATGCTATAATTCTGTATACTGTAGGTCTGTCATCTCAAGTAGCTATTTATAGCTATTTCTGTGTTATGATGCACTCTTGAATCTTGATGGCAGCTCAATACTTAATTGTCAGAAATGTTGTTTGTCATTCTACAGGTCTAGTCTATGTCAGACAACACCTTGACCGGATGTTGGAGGCTGGAGCAAGTTGGACAACATTCATCAGATGAAGATGATTTATTTTCCTCAATGAAGTCCAGAAGGTCAGAAGGTACAGGGGAGTTAGAAGGGTACCTAGCCTGTGTCTCAGTCAATATGGATCTGCTGAACGCCTTTCAGAATATCAAAAAACTGTCCCTGAAACTCAATACTGGCCTACCTGCCTCGGCCGCCTGCGAGCGACTCTTCAGCTGTGCTGGATTGCTGTTCAATGCAAAGCTAGCCCGGATGAACTCTACTCATCTTGAAAATCAGCTGCTGCTCAAACTCAACAAGAAGTTTGTAGACTAATGCTCTAAAGGTGGACACAAGTAAAGTAACCAAAGTTTAAGTGGGGCAGCGGTATTTTAACTTTTTATTTTAGCTGTCATGTCTTGACATGTCCTCCCAAAAGTTCTTAAATGTTGTGTTGACATGTTTAATGTTTGACATGTTTAATGTCATTGCACTTATATTTCTAAAGATTCTCCTTTAATAAAAAACAACTAGTTTTTGTATTGGATTTATGACCCCTTGTCCTTTTTTGCACTATATAGGAGCGGCCCCCATCAAGTTGTTGAAAGTAACTAAGTAACTTTTACTTAAAGTACATTTTAAATGAACTACTTTTTACTTTTACTTGAGTAGATTTTTAGATGGGTAATTTTACTTGTACTTAAGTAAAATTTCATCAAAGTAATTGTACTTTTACTTGAGTACAACATTTCAGTACTTTTTACACCTCTGCATTACAGGGAAACCAGCCATCAAGTACATTGAATTGAGTTGTATTATTGTCAACACAAGTTTTTTGTTTTATTTTTCGTTTCAGGCTCTAGGCTCTGTAAAGCGCCTTGAGACAATTGTACTGTTCTAGGGCTATATAAATAAAATTGAATTGAATTTATAAATTATTTAAAAAAGTAAAATTAGTTGATTTTGTTTAATCCATTCTGAGAGTGATTAACAATGATATTAAAATCATAGGTAAAGGTTGTTTAAGTCAAACAATGTCAGAGTAGGTCTGAAATGCCAGGTTTCATTTTGGCCGGTAAAAAATATGATTGGCTGGTCATTTATTTTATCTACCAGGCATTTTGGCTGGTAAGCCAAAAAGTTAATTTCGAGCCCTGGCTGCAATACTGCGTTCCACCAACTTTGGAGAGCACTGTCCGAGGCCCCCGGTACTGGCGTTGCCCAACCCCCAGCTACCGTTCGTTCTGGATATCGATGCCAGTGACGTGGGGATCGGCCTGGTTCTCTCCCAGGAAGGAGAACGGGAGGAACAGGTAATAGCATACTTCTGTCGGCTCCAGGTTGGTCCATCTGATGACATCACAACAGCGAGCAGTGCGGGCCAGCCCGGCCCGGTCAACGGAGAGGCGGTGGAGATCTGCGCACCCCAGCCCAGCAGCACACCCCAGCCACGTAGCGCACCCCAGCCCAGCCTGGTCAACGTAGGGGATGTGGATGCCGTGACACAGATCTGCATAGTCACGGCTAAAGGCTCAGCCTCGCAGGCCGCGTCACCAGAGGACAACCGAAGGGACACTATTGCAGTGGAGGAGCTGCAGGAAGCACAATCCGAATACCCAGTCCTCGCCTGGGTTTTGTCATGGGTAGGTGCGGGGCAACGCCCACCATGGACTGATGTCTCTACACTTGACCCTGAGACCAAGGCTTTCTACTCACAGTGGCCTTGCTTTGTCTCGCACAACGGGCAGCTGCACCGACGCTGGCGGGCTCCTGACAGGCGTCATGATGTTCTCCAACTGGTGGTCCCAGTTTGCGAGCCCGTGTGTTGGAGCTTGTGCACGGTGCAGTGGGGGCTGCCCACTTTGGCATATCAAAAACACTCCACCGCTTATGAGGCCGTTTTTACTGGCCGGGATGCCGATGTGACGCACAACTCTTTGTCCACTGCTGCAACGCCTGCACAGCCAAGAAGGGGCCTACACAACGTTTCCACGCCCCCCCCCCCCCCTACAGCAATATTCAGGCACCCCACTCACTGACCTCCATTCCCTCTCACTGACCTCAGCAACCGCTATGTGATCGTGGCCATGGACTATTTTACAAAGTGGCCCGAGGCATACGTGGTACCTGATCAGACTGCCTCTACAACTGCAGCCAAATTAGTGACTGAGATGTTCTGCCGTTTCAAGGCACCGGAGGAGCTCCACAGTGACCAGTGGCGGAACTTCGAAGCTGAGGTATTTGGCGAAGTCTGTAGGCGACTGGGTATCAGGAAGACATGGACGACGACGCCAACGACGCCGACATTCTGACCAGCCGTCGACAGCAGGACTGGGACTGGGACTGCCACTTGCCCATAGTCCTCTGGGCATACCGGACGGCAGTGCAGGACTCGATGAAGTGCACCCCCGCAGCCCTAATGTTTCGGGAGCCAGAGATTGAAGGAAAACCTGGGATGGAATACTACAGGCAGTTGCGTGAGAGGCTGCGAGAAGTGCATGAAATGGCCAGACAGACAATGTGCGCTGTTGGAGTTCGACAGAAGCGAGCTTATGGGCAAGAGTTCCACACCAGTGACAAGGTGTGGGTATTCTGCCCGGAAAGGAAAAAAGGTATTTCACCTAAGCTTTCGAATCAGTGGGTAGGGCCGTGTGATGTACTGGAAAGACTCTCTGATGAGGTGTTCCGGGTTCGGGTGTTAGGGCGTCGGAAGGTTGTGATCCTCCATCATGATCGGCTGGCCCCGTACCGGCTGTTGGCACAGGCTGGAGCTGAAAGGGCTGCGAAGCAGAGGGCCACGCACCAACACCGGTGCCATCCCCGTCGACAGCTCCAGAGGCTGCGCTGGCTGCTGTGCCGACTGTTGCATCAGCAGGGCACACACCGCAACCACACTGATTGCCAGCACATTTGAGGGACTTTGTGTTAAGGACTTGGGTTGATGAGGACACCAACCAGCCTTAGTGGGGGCTGTGTAGCGTGCCGGCATAGTTATTCCCATAATGCCGCGCGACGGGTGCATAATGTTCTGTGTGTAATGTACTAGCGCTTAACGATGTTCATATACCATGCCAGTTGTTGTTCCAATTGCATGTCTGTTGTTCTCTATTGGGACTGAGTTCTTACAGGTGTGTGGCGGTAATGCAGCCTGTAAAAAATGATCTGTACCAGGGCATAAAGCCTGTGCCATCTTGACATTAGGATTATATTTAGTTAAATAAACTACAACTAATATAACACATGTTTCCGTGATTTGTTACAGTATATATCATATACAATATTATATTAAACACCTAATTATCATGGCGCAACGTGATTAACCACACCGTTACTGTGAAATGTATCGCCTTACCATAAGATCAGCACCATGTATAAATAATGAGAAGTGAGATTGAGTATAAGCACATACATCTCTACCACAGTGACAAGAAGTCTTATCGAAGCAGTTGCTCCCCACCTCGTTGTCAAACATTCCACAGGCGTCTCACAAGACTCACGGTTGCTGAGAAGCTGCGGTGTCGTATGTCTGGTACCTTCTGACTTTTTAGTACCTTCTTACTCATAAGAGGTCTTTACTTATTGGTATCATTTCTCTCTTGGGGTTGACGCAACAGGGATCCGGTGACTGCTATACTGAAACTGAAGATTACAGAGGCAATGAAATAAACTGTCTCTTCATTGGTTTGCCAGATGCATCGGTGAAACTATAGGACATGAGTTGTTGCACAGCTTTGCGAACGCCATCTTTATATCAATTGGACCCAAAGTTGATGAGGAAATTATGGTGAAATTGGTGATTATAGTTCTGATCATCCAGCTGACCATGTCTGGGGTCTCTCCTGCCTGTGGTCGAGCTGAATATCTTATAGGGCAGGAATGCTGCCCTATGTGTGGTCCTGGTAAGTAGCAGTAGTAACTGTGTCATAGTTCATGACATGCTCCTTCGTTACAGCTTTGTTCATGTTGCATCAGTGAGATAAACCTGTCTGATTTATCTATTAACTCCTTATTTACTCATTAAAGGTTATTATGTACGGAGACACTGCACTGAGTTCAAAAGTACGACATGTCTTCCATGCCTGTCATCTACCTACACTGATGCACCCAATGGACTGGCGTCCTGTAAATCTTGCACAGATTGTGACTCGAGTAAGTCAATTATTTCAGCAGTTTTGTTTTGCCCTCCTAATTAGTTTATTTTCTGTGCATTCTATGTATATTATTTATGTTAATTCTTTGCACTGTTGATTAAAAATGTTTTTCAATCAACTTTATAATTACTGTATATCCTAATATAGCTGCAGGTCTAAGAGTGAAGAGGGCGTGCAGCTCCACTTCAGACACACTCTGTGAGCCTCTGGAAGGTCACTACTGTACTGACCCAATCAAAGATGGCTGCCGAGGAGCTGTGGAATACACAAAGTGCTCACCAGGGCAGTACGTCAACCAGACAGGTTAGACAATCCTCCGTAATTACCCTATAGAGACAGAATGACAAAGATAGAAGGGGAGGTGAATACACACACACACACACACACACACACACACACACACACACACACACGCACACGCACACACGATGATGGAGGAAACAAGAAATACAATATGTTGATGTAAGATGTTAGCTACTGAAAGAGTTGTGAATCTGAATCATTACTTCTCAATCGTTCGTTACTATTTTATATCATGATTCTTATTTCATTATTCTTCACTATTTTTATGTATCTTATATGCTTGTGGGTCTTCTAATCAGAATTAAGTTCAAACAGAGAGGTTTCTGGTGAAGTCTGTTTCCTCTATGTCAAACTTTGTGTTCTTGCTGACAGGGGTAGTGCAATTTGTTTTTCTAAAGTTCCAGACGCCTGCAAGATCATTACCCTAACCGTTATGCTGTTATTTTCTGCCTTCTCTGTGAGCAGACATGATGGCAGTTTCTGTATCAGAGTAGTCGTCTCATACATATTCATGTAGGGTTGGGACTATTGATTAACCCCCCCTTCTGTCCACCTGGTAGGATACTTGAACTCAGTCTGTTTCAACCCTTGTCTGATTAGAGACGTGGGTGCGCTCGTGGGATCTCCCTTGATGCGCTTCATTGTAAAGAATAAAAGCTTGTTCCTGATTTAACACCATTTTCTGACTCTCCATTCATCTGTGGTATAAATAAAGACCATCACCATCAACATGTGTCCATTGTGGATGATGTGTGTTTTCCTTTATTTTTGTCTGTCCATGCAGGTACAGCATCCACAGATACTGTGTGTGGTGACTGTGTAGGCGACATATACTCAGATGGATCATTCACATCCTGCAGACCACACACACGGTACGTTCATTCACTTGGAATGTTTCAAGTTCAGCCAGGATTATACACTAAGTTATTTACTCATGCATCTAAAATGTAACTATTTATGTGATCTCTGTAGGTGTGAGTTGATTGGACTTGTCGTCCTAAGAGAAGGATCATCTTCTTATGACACTGATTGTGGTCAAAGACAAAACACTTTTGCCATTGTAGCTGATATCATAGTTGCAGTCCTAGCTGCTACCTGTGGGGTATTTGTATGGCTTAGAAGGAAGAGGACAAGAAAAGCTCAACAAGGTAAGAATGTTCATGTTTCTTATTATTAAATGATTGTTATTATTAAGAGGTACTGTTATCATGATTGCAACTGTTGAGAATATTGATGAAAAGATATGATTGCCTTGTTTTTTTCTTCTCTCGTAACAATTTTTTTATTTATACACATACACACTCACACTCTTTTTAATATTTTTGTTAATTTTGTTTGTAATTTTGTATTAATTGATCTTACTGGTGTATTGTAATTATCAGTCCAGAATATTTACTTTATGATAAGAATATTAAATGCAAACTAACATTTAGTTATAAATTATTATGAATTAGGTCTTTCAATTATTAAATTTCATTTTTTTGTTTAGCAGACACATGTTTGAAATGCGACACACAACAGAAGTCAGGCCGTACTGTAACAGAGGTACAGTTATTCACTAAAGCTTATGTCCATTTCTGTCCTGTCAGGTTGTATTGCCTTTCTGATCATAATGTTAGTATTTCTATAGGAACAAAGAGCATTATGTGAAATAAAAGCAGCAATCAATCAAAACAGTCTGAATGGCTTTTATGACTGTATTAATAATGGTGACGGTGAGTATCCGACTTTTTTACCACTCAGATTCTAAATGTGATTTGTCTTGTAAGAGAATAGTGTGTTAGCGAGTATGAGATGACTATGAGTATGAGTATTTCAGTCAGTTCAGTATTTCATAATTTTGCCATTGCAGTCACCAACTTTATTTTCTTTTATTTAATAGTCAGAGCCATCATGAGATTAATGTTTTGTAAAAAGCTTGCAAGATTACTGAATTAATTCAGTGTTCCCCAGACCACAAATTCTGGCTGTCTTACATGGAGTATAAATGAATAGTTGGTGGACAAGTTCAAAGAGTAATACATGATCTCATCCAGTTTGTTTCTGTCCAGGTGCTTGTGGAACAGACTGAACCAGACAGGACTGCCAAATGACCTGTTCTCCTTCTGGACCAACTGACCACAGTGCCACCGCTCTATTACTGCTGTGCTACACCACCTCACTACTGCAGAGACTGCTGCCCTGAGATGCCAGAGTGGGGACCTGTTCAGAACACCACTTGCTGGATGAGGATGTTATAACTCGATCATGACTTATCACAACTAGGGCTGAACGATTAATTGCATTTACGATTTAATCGCGATATGATAGAACGCAATTTTCTAACCGCAACGTTCGCGATTAAAAACGTGGTCTAAAAAAAAAAATCTTTTCTTAAGATGGTAAATTTTGCACACAGTGTTTAAAGAGTGCATGCCTTGTGTTTATTCTTACAATTACTTTGTTTAAATTACTTAAATGCAGTGGCAAAGCCACCGATTTGTTGTTCTTGATTCTGTAATGAGCAGTTAAATAAAAATGTAAAATATGGGAAATAATATTTTACATTAAATGTATCTAATATTGTGTTGGTCATATTTAAATCATTCATTACGATTTGTTGGGAAAAAAATTAGGATAAAATAAAATAAAATCGCATATTGAATCGCAATCGTAATATTGGGGGGAAAAAATCGCAATTAGATTATTTTCCCAAATCGTTCAGCCCTAATCACAACACATATTGTTTGTGGTATTTCAGCACCTGACTTTCCCTCATGAAGAGGATTACGCTCTTTCTGAAGGAGCTACACTGGACTACTGGAGGATGGGGAGACCAGAGCACACAAGACTGTGCTGTCCCAAGTCCATGTTCCTGAGTAATTTTCTTAAAGGCAGAGTCTGCGATTCGCATTCGGTTTATTGCATGGACAATGTCGGTAATGACCAAATTCTTGCATTAATTTCTGTGGTGTCAACATGCAGGTGGTGGAGCAATTTAATGCTCACTTGAAGAATCTCCCCTACATGTCACAGGAAAAGTAGTTCAACCTCTGACACGGTTTTTCCCCCCCGGAATTCTTTGCATATTGATTTTGCTCCTGGATTGTGGACTGTCGGACCGGATTGGCTGCTAGGGAACGTTATAAGTTATTACATTTTGATTCGGAAATGGATTTGATTACCTGCCTACATTTCCAGCCTGTTTTTGTAATTGAATTCCTGTGTTTGTATTTAATTAAAGCCTCTTCATGTTTTTCTCTTGGCCCTGCTTTGCTCTTTTAGCTGGTACAACTTTAGTTTTTTTTGACTGACACACTTTGAGTGAGGTATTTTTTTGTTGTTTCATAAGCATTACAACACAGATGTTCACCATGAGCGAAAACAACTTTATAGCATTCATATGGCAAGTTCCATTGGCCCACCCAGCAAGGACTTCCACCTTGGTGGATCCTAGTTGACAGCAGGAAGGCAAAGCTGATACTAAAACAGTGGTCTATTACTTCAACATGTGTTTCCATGTCTAAACCTCCTCCTTGCATGCAGATACAGTTTCGTTCAATATAATTTTTGTTTGTTTGACAGTTGAACTGAATTTAATTAAATGCTTGATTTCTTTTGTCCGATGTTCTGACTGATGTTTCTTTGCTGAATTTTCACTTTTACTGTCATAGTTCCCTCTTAGATTTAGCTCCTGTCCTGGAGGGCTGCTGGTTGTTTTGATCCACACCCTCATTAGTTGTGTGCTGCAAGGATTAGTCCTTTTACTTCCCCTTCAAGTCCACTGTATGCCCCTTTACCAATATTCTGCACTGTATGTGTATTTGCACCTTGACTGCAGTGATTCTTGATGTGTGTTGGTGAGATCTGTAAGTGAAGGTGATGGGATAGTGCCCTCCCTGGGTCTCTCCCCCACCCTCCAGTGATCCAAGTGGTGGCCTTACTCCAGGCTGGTGAGCTTCTCCTTCAGACATTTGTATGTTTTAATATATGGTGGAAATGTAACATACCTCAGGTGACCCATCTGTTAAACTCCTTAAATTTGCAGACGACACATCAGTCATCGGCCTCATCCGTGATGATGATGAGTCTGCATATAGGCAGGAAGTTGAGCAGCTGGCCCTGTGGTGCGGTCGTAACAATCTGGAGCTTAACACTCTTAAAACCGTAGCGATGACAGTGGAGTTCAGGAGGAGCCCCCCAGCACTGCCCCCCCCCCCCCCCCCCTCACCATACTCAACAGTACTGTGTTGGCTGTGGAATCCTTCAGGTTTCTGGGATCCACAATCTCCCGGAACCTGAAGTGGAAAACCAACATCAATACCATCATCAAGAAAGCCCAGCAGAGGATGTACTTCCTGCGCCAGCTTAGGAAGTACAACCTGCCTCAGGAGCTGCTGATCCTATTCTACACCGCAGTCATTGAGTCTATTCTTTGCACATCCATCACTGGCTGGGTTGGATCGGCCACCAAACTGGATAAGAACAGACTCCAACGGACAGTCAGGTCTGCAGAAAAGATCACCGGTGCCAACCTGCCCACCATCCAAGACCTGTACACCTCCAGAGTCAGGAAACGGGCAGGAAAAATCACTGCAGACCCCTCACACCTTGGACACAATCTATTCCAACTCCTCCCCTCTGGTAGGCGCTACAGATCTCTGTTCGCCAAACCTCCAGACACAAAAACAGTTTCTTCCCTTTCGCCGTCTCTTTACTGAACAGCTAACACATTGTGGCACTGTGAAATAACTCTGGATCATCGTAATAACCAATGTACAATTACTCCCTCAACCATATTTATTTATTTCACCCTTACTGTATAACCGTCATACTCATACCGTATAGTATTTATTTATTCCTGCACTTTCTGGACTCTCATCTTCTTTGCACTATTCCTCCTTGTATATACTTTTTTAGACTTATTGGACTGTTAGACCATTGCACTGTTGTATTGTTTTGCACTGTTGTATTGTTTTGTGTTGTGATGTATATTTTGTGTAATATTTGTAAGCACACTGAGAGCCACTGCATCAAGACAAATTCATTGTTTGTGCAAACTTATTTGGCCAATAAAACCTGATTCTGAACTTGAGCACCATGTCTGTAAGGTCTGTGCTCTGTCCTTGTTCTGTTTCTTAGTTTGTCTCCCTTGTGTTGTCACGTGTTCTTCGGTTTTGTGTTTGTTTACCTTTTGTTTCCTCGTGTCTGACTCCTCACGCCCCTGCCCTTCATTGTCTGCCCCGCCTTGATTGTTTTCACCTGTCCCTCGTTATCCATGGTGTTGTATATAGTCTGTGTATTCTTGTTACTCGTTGCGTTCTCGTCATTACATGTTATGTTCATTGTGAATTCCTAGTGTTTCCAGCGATTAGCGCTTTTTCTTTGTTAAATTGATTTACTCGTGCTTCAGACCTCTGCCTGTACAACGACTACTCTCCTGTCTATGCCCTATTGGATATGTTTGCTTGGATATTGGACTGATTACCCGTGTACCGAACCATTCTAAGTAAAACGATTATTCTTCACTCTACTGCTGAGTTCTGAGTCGTGTATTTGAGTTCTGCACATCACCCGCAAATCGTAACAATGTCTCTCCTCCTTTCATTTGTGTATAAGAACTTGTGTTTGACGTACTTTCAGTAATTCAAGGTTCAACAGCATTGAGCACAAAGATTATTAACACATTATTTCTATTCGGTAAAAGAAAAAAATTGACCAATCAAGCAGTTGTCATGTGTCCAAAAGCACAATAGCCAGGTAACTAAAAACCGTGAGATAACGAAGGGGCTAATCAGTGGGTTGTTGTACATGGGAGAGCAACAAGTGGCATTTTGTGGGCATGATGAATCCGCTCTAGGTCTGAACAGTGGTAATTTCATTGATCTTGTAAATGCCAGATAGTCATAGATCGTTTCGCCTCACTGAAAGAGAGGATAATGCTCCTGTTGTACAAGTAAATTGGGCAGGAGCTGTATATATTTTTAGATTGTTACTTCGAGTATCGTGTAATGGGGAGATAGCCTACTTAGTGTCTGCTTACAAGGCAGCCCATTTGTCTAATCATTTTTGATAGCCTCTATCGGACGCAGCATGCATTGCAAGACATTTGTTACCTGGATCGTTCATAGTTTGATTTTAAATGTATCGCCGTAGCATAATATTAGCACAACCAGCACATGGCACAGAGTAAAGGCGAAGTTGATGTTGTGTTCTGAGTATTTCGAAATGGGCGTTGACATACTGAGAAGTCTTGTAAGACTAATATTCTAAAACTGATTGTTCCAATCCTTAATTGTGATTGGCTAAATCGCGTTCCATGCCGTTGTAAAATCCAGCTTTACGTGTCAAGTTGTCCTCATAACATTCTATGATAACATTCCATATTACTGTGCATGGAATATTTCAAAGAAAGAAAGACGTTACAAAGCTGTCGCTGGCCTAGAGGGGAGAGAGATTATGGCAGTGACGGGACATAGATAGGTGCGAGTTGTCACTGAAATCGTACTGGCGTCCAAATTACAGCGAGAGGAAGGAGTGGAGCAACATCCTTGCAACATCATCTGGGACACTGAAGCGTCAACATCAAGATACCCCTGTCGCTGCACCAGCAAAGAGGAGCCCGTTTGAAAACTATTTCAACAATTGCACTATTAATGGCGATATACAATTTAATGTGAATAAATAAGCACCCCTTTGTTGTCGGTATCGCAAGTGTTCCATCTGGCTGTTGCATGGCAACGATTTATTTAGGAACTATACTTTGTAGTGGCGGAAGAATGACAGTTTGTTATTAAACTATTTTGTTTCTTAAATGTAATTGTCGTTATTTAATGAAACCATATCAGATATTTGTAGTGACAGTTTTAGAAAAGCAATAAGCCCCGCCTTAAATAGCAGACCCAGCCGTCGGGGTGTCGTGTGTTCGATTTTGTCTTGAAAACTCTTAGATTATCTGGTGGTTCGAGTCCTCCTGCTTTGTGTCTGCTGTTAAGTGCAATCTATTCATGAACGTTGTCAGACTGAAATAGAAAGTGAACTTCAACCGCAAAAGGCTACGTGTAAATCCAAGCTGAAGTCGGCGAATCGAAAGTCAACAATAGAGCCTCCTGCAGGGAAGTTGCAGCTGTAGTTCTGTAACGCAGATCCCAAGAATACATATTTATCGTGTGATCGCGGTGTTGCATCTGTTACAACTCGTTCGATGTCCAACGGCAATGGCAAGGAGGCCAATCGCAACTTGTGGGAGTTGGTAAATGATTGTCTTCATCTTCATTCTTTTTTTCTGAGGTGTTCTGAGTGTGCTTGGTCTGTAAGGCTCTGAGGTGTGTTTTATTTAAATGCTGGCGCTCTGCCTGCTGTCGAGGCCAACTTGACGTTTAACCTCAGTTTAAGATTCTACTCAAATATGGTTTATGGTTTTTGACTTTGTCTGCATTAGGGGGATTCTTTTTTATTTCTTACGTTGCATTACTTTCCTTTTGCCTTTCGGCCTGAATAGTGAATTATAACTGGTCAATATAATACTGAAAGTAAAACCAAGCTGCTCAACCAATTGTTATTCTGAGACTTGTCTGCAATATGCCACCAATAACGAATATAATTAGTGTTGTCAGTGGTGAAAATGCCCTTTAAACTGATCCCAGCTGTTTATGTGAGGAGTGGGAAGGTGGAGTCAGAGTGAGACACCGGGGCAGAAACACCATTAGGCCTACTGTGATGGTGTGCCACCATAGGAAAACACTCATCATCTAGCAAGTGGCCAATCTGATATCTTGGTCAAAGTTTTAAATATCAACATTATACTCCTCACAAGTAGCCCTGAGCAAATGTTGTTACTCAATTGTGTTAGCAAGCATTGGAGCAGAAGTTGATGGCAAACTGCTTTTTACAGGGCATGTTTAAACAGGTAAAGGGCATTAACAATGTAATCCGTTTTGCAAACATTTTGTGTGTAGTCCTGGTTCCTTGTTGCAAAAACAAACTGATTTTTCGAGAAGATTAGTCTTAACCATTAGCCTACTTAGGAGACTTAGTCCAAAAGTGACAGTGGAACAGAACATTTTGTAATCTTAAACAGAATTTTGAAAGAAGTTTTTTTCAAGTTCCAAAGTTCTTGATTATTTTTCATATTTGGCGCAGCACTTCCACCTCTGTTATCTGTATTATACATGATGCCCTGATAACAGGCTTACCAGGTCAGTTATTATCATGACTTTTAAGACTAATTAAGATTGACTCAGGAAGACAAATAAGCTGGTTGATATTAGTAAAAGAACAAAACTTAATTTCTGTCCAGTCTGGTTTGGATCAGCCACTAAACAGGACAATAACAGACTGCAGTGGACAGTAAGGACTGCAGAAAAGATCATTAGTGCCCCCTGCCCACCCTACAGGACATTTACACCTAAAATAACAGGAACGGTCAAAATAAATCACCACAGACGCCTCACACCCTGAACACAACCTCTTCCAACTTCCTCCCTTCTGGTAGCCCCTCTGTATCCCACAGCCATCAAACATAAGAACAGTGATATCTACTGAGACATACCTATTCTCCTTATTCTAGTTTTATTTTCTATTACATTAATATCATACTAAATTGTGTGGCATACGAACTCTACTGTACCCCCTTGCCTTTATATCACACAAATGCATCCTATTGTCTACTGTTCACACTTACACTTTATGTACAGTATATTGCTTGTTTATTTATATATCTATGTAACATGTACCTAATCTGTATATCGTATAGTGTCTAGTCATTGGTGGCCCTTAAAACAATATACAGAGCCACATCATACCTGGCCAATGAAGCTTATTTTGATGACCGTTCCATATGACACGTCCTAACTTGTACCAATCTGACACTAATGCATTTGTAGGAGTTGGTATGTAATGAGCCCTGACAATAGAAAAGCACAAATGAAACTAGAAATAAGAAAATTAAGAGGGCAGTGAAATAAATGGTCTCTTCATTGGTTTGACAGATGCATCGGTGAAACTGTAGGACATGAGGTTGTTGCACAGCTTTGTGAACATCATCATTACGTCAGCTGGACCCAAAGTTGATCATGAAATCATGGTGAAGTTGGTGATTATAATTCTGATGATCCTGCTGACCGTGTCTGGGGTCTCTCCTGCCTGTGGTCGAGCTGAATATCGTATAGGGCAGGAATGCTGCCCTATGTGTGCTCCTGGTAAGTAGCAGTAGTAACTGTGTCATAGTACATGACATGCTCCTTCGTTAAAGCTTTCTTCATGTTGCACCAGTGAGATAAACCCATGTATGATTTACGCATTTACTACTTATTTACTCATTAAAGGTTATTATGTACGGAGACACTGCACTGAGTTCACCAGTACGACATGTGTTCCATGCCCGTCATCTACCTACACTGATGCACCCAATGGACTGGAGAAATGTAGATCCTGCACAGTTTGTGACTCAAGTAAGTAAAATATTGCAGCAGTTTTGTTTTGCCATCCTAGTTTAGTTTTTGTGCTTTCTATGTATATTATTTAGGTCAATTCTTTGCACTGTTGATTGCTATTGAAATGTTTTTCAATCAACTTTATAATCACTGTATATCCTAATATAGGTGCAGGTCTAAGAGTGAAGAGGGCGTGCAGCTCCACTTCAGACACACTCTGTGAGCCTCTGGAAGGTCACTACTGTACTGACCCAATCAAAGATGGATGCCGAGGAGCTGTGGAACACACAAAGTGCTCACCAGGGCAGTACGTCAAACAGCCAGGTAAGACAATCCTCAGTAATTACCCTATAGAGACAAAATGACAAAGTTAGAAGAGGAGGTGAATACACACACACACACACACACACACACACACACACACACACACACTGATGCAGGAAACAAGAAAGGCAATACAGTGATATCTTCCAAATATTTGTCAATCATTATTCTACACTATTTTCTATCATGATTCTCCTTTCATTATACTTCACTATGTTCAAGTGTGTCTTCTAATTAGAATTAGGTTCAAACTGAAAAGTTTCTGGTTAAGTCTGTGTCCTCCATGTTAAACTTGTTTCTTGTGTGTTCTTGCTGACAGTGGTAGTGGAATTTGTGGTATTAAAAATGACCATCAACATCAACATGTGTCCATAGTGGATGATGTGTGTTTTCCTTTATTTCTGTCTGTCCATGCAGGTACAGCATCCACAGATACTGTGTGTGGTGACTGTGTAGGCGACACATACTCAAATGGATCATTCACATCCTGCAGACCACACACAAGGTACGTTCATTCACTTGGAATGTTCCAAGTTTAGCAAGGATTATACACTTAGTTATTTACTTGTGTATCTTAAAAAAATATGTATGTGATCTCTGTAGGTGTGAGTTGATTGGACTTGTTGTCCTAAGAGAAGGATCATCTTCTGATGACACTAATTGTGGTCAAAAACCAAACACTGTTGCCATTGTAGCTGGTATCATAGCTGGTGTTGCAGTCCTAGCTGCTACATGTGGGGCTGTAGGATTTATATATCATAGAAGGAAGAGGAAAAGAAAAGCTCAACAAGGTAAGAATATGAATGTTCCTTATAAAAATATTGTTGGTAATATTAAGGCCTACTGTTATCATGATTGCAATTGTCTAGAATATTGATCAGATTATCAGTCCAGAATATTTATGAAAATATTTACTTCATGATAATGCATATTAAATGCAAACTAACATTTCTGTTTCACTGTCTATTGTAATTCTTCAAATTAGTTTGTATTTATTTGTTTAACAGAAAGAAGTTTGCAAAGCGACACACAAGAGGGGTCAGACCATACTGTAAAAGAGGTACAGTTATTCACTAAAGCTTATGTCCATTTCTGTCCTCTCTGTGTCAGGTTTTATTGCCTTTCTGATCATAATGTTTGTATTTCTGTAGGAACAACGTGAATTATTTGTTGGCAGTGAGGATACAGCAGCAGTCACGTGATAATAATGGTGACGGTGAGTAGCCTAATTCTTTACCACTCACTTTCTGACTGAGTTTGATTTTAACCATACTTCTTTCTTGTAGGAGAATAGTGTGTTACTGAAAGCTTGACATTCTGACTGTTCCTGTGGTTCCTATGAGTGATATATTGCAGGTAACATCCTGAGGAACAGCCAGAATCTCATACTTTTGGTAACACTATTAATTGTGTTTGTCTTTAGGAATTTAAACTAAGACAATAAAGGCATTAAATGTGAAAAGGATATACAAACACCCTTTCATGTAATCCACACAATAGTCATATTTTCTTTAGGAAAATGGCAACAATAATCTCTTTCTCTCTCTTAACCCATATACCCAAACTGTTTTTTAATCTTGCCATTGCAGTCCCGTTTTCCTTCTGGACCAACTGACCACAGTGCCACCTCTCTATTACTGCTGTGCTACACCACCTCACTACTGCAGAGACTGCTGCCCTGAGATGCCAGAGTGGGGACCTGCATACCATGATCAGAACACCACTTGCTAGATGAGGATGTTATAACTCATGTCTTATCAAAACACATATTGTTGTGGCATTTCAGCACCTGACTTTTCTCATGAAGATGATTATGCTCTTTCTGAAGGAGCCACACTGGACTACTGGAGGATGGGGAGGCCAGGCCACACAAGACTGAGGCGTCCCAAGTCCTAGTCCTGAGTTTGATAAGAAAAGCAGGGAAGAATCAGACCTTTTGGTGGTCCTGGAAAATCAGTCCCTGGTGTCTTTTTTAAAAGATAGATAGATAGATAGATAGATAAATACTTTATTAATCCTGTGGGGAAATTCTGGTATGTCAGAGTAAGTGGTAAACCTCCTAATAAAATAACCCCCATTGGTTCATTCTCCTAGCAAAACAACGTCAGAGGGCTCTTCTATTAGGAGGTTTACCATTTACTCTGAGTTAACTTGTCCAGGTTTGTCACTAAACCACGTACCACGAAGACCCCCCTGGCTCTGTAAATGGGAAACAAACAAAGTAGTTCACACCAAACTATAAACAATCCCAGCCAATCAACATGATGCTTCAGGAGCTTGGAAGGGAGAGGTGAAATTCGATTGGCTGTTGAGCACAAATTTCAACAACCTTTCGCCAAACCGAATCGCACACTGCATCTTTAACATGCTTTCAGTCAGACACAAATGTAGCCAAATGCAGAGAGAAAGTACTAAAACTGAAACTATAACTTGCATGTACTAAAGGAAATACTAGTTCTTTTGTATTAATTTAAAACAAATATAAAGTAAAACATTAGAAAGTTTTAAAAGATATTGAATGCATGCACAGAGAGAGAGGGGGAGGATTATAACATCCAACTTGATACACTAAAATCTAGCAAATTCTAATACCAGTTACATTATATTGATATAAGTTAGTAGTTTCTCATCTCTCACTCACTCACTCCGAGGGTAATAAAAGTCAACTGTACAACTAAATAAAAGTCCACCTGGTCCACTTTCTGGTCTTCACTTTTCAGATCACTCATCAGCGATGGTTGACACCAAACTGATTGTGTATTGACGGCCACTATAAAAGGCAGACTCAATGCTGACAGATAGGGCTGGCAGTAGCAGCGCTGAAGCAGAGACCTTGAGGGTCTTTGCTCCCTTCTCTGGAACACAGAGGTATCAATAATTTAAATCACAACACAAGATATTGCTGACTATAAATTCAATTTTAAATGATTTGGTATTCTCTTAGTTAGATCCTCCATCATATCCTGAGTCGAAGGAATGCATTGATTCTGGTATTGTTAGGGTGAAAACAAACAGGTTTAGCATTGATCCAGCTTGTTGTTAAATAACACTGAGGATATTGCTGTTAAAATATCACCTTTAAATCTGTTTCTCCATCATATCCCACTCGTGTCTGTGACACAAACATGGTCTAGATTAGATAAAGCTGTAGATCCATGAAGGATCTGGCCACTAGGGTGCAGTATAACATGAAATGGGTCTCCACACACAAACACTGTGTTCTGCTGTGGGGAGCAGTGGGAGAGGCACACACAGGAGGAGATCGTACTGACAGAATGTACTGATTCTTATGACCCCTGACCTCTCAATGAGACAAGTAGACCACCAATGGCTCATTAAAAGCAAAGTTAACAACCAGACACAAAATGGCAAACAAAATAAAGCTACATAGCTTCAATATTCTTGGTTATGAATACTTGACAGGCAATTAACTGTCAAAACATGCACCCTTTCTTCTTGTAGTCTCTAGATCCTTCAAAGATTCCAACTTCTCCATCCTGACCACATCTGGTGCCCTGCCAAGTGCCTTCTGCCTGCACCCACAAAACCTTCATTGCCATCAAACCTCAGTGGGCACCACATGCCTAATAGGCAAGATGGACATTTGAGCAGCTACCATAACACTTCCACCAACATGCTTTGCAGATTGTTAGAACTTAGCTAGTTACATAAATCTATCCAATGGTATCATGGCTTGGTAGCAAACAATTACATTAACATTAATTTGTCTCTACATCAGATGTCAGTTATTTCATTACAATTGTGAATGCAGAATAAATTGTGCACATATGGAATGCCATGTTATGCATAAAATGTATTACAAAAAAATGTAATATTATATAGGATTAATGAATCCTGAAGTTAAAGGCGTTGTTATG
The DNA here is from genome assembly GCF_900700415.2 of Clupea harengus. Taxonomy (NCBI): domain Eukaryota; kingdom Metazoa; phylum Chordata; class Actinopteri; order Clupeiformes; family Clupeidae; genus Clupea; species Clupea harengus. Next base: position 27,385,744 of record NC_045155.1, read on the forward strand.
GCATTTGAAGGCCACCGTAGGTACCCGTACACACTTGTAAAGGGAAGGATATTCAGCTCACCACTAGACGGCACTAAAAATTACACAATGTACCTTTAATGTTTTGTTCCTGTCAACTATTGCCTCTACTGCTGTTACATTAGAAAGGGGTGAATATTTACCTGTAATTCTCTTCCTTTGGAACTTTCCTGATTAGGTGAGGAATCTGACCAAGGGTGAGGATCTAATTCGAATATAAAAGACTGTATTGGTAATTCAAAAACTAGGGCATCATTGTGAGAGGGTGAAATCCCTCCTCCTTCTCACCATGGCCCAAAAGGGGAGAAGGACTTGATGAAACGTAGTAGTGATGTACAGAACTCAAATGCTTGACTTGGACACAGCGATGGGGAGAGAGAATAAACTTTTACTTGCCATGGTTCGTTACACGGGTAGGCAGTCCAGTATTCAGGCAAACAATCCAACAAGGGCAAAGGCAAAGGGGTAAACGTTGTACAGGCAGAGGTCGGAAGCACGAGTAAATCAATTAACAAGGAGAAAAAAGCTGATCGCTGGAAACACGAGGAAATAACAATGATCGCTGACAATGAGCAAAACAGACAATGAACATGCCATGAAAATACAATGACGTGAACGCAACAAGAAACAGGAATACACAGACTGGATACAATCCATAATGAGGGACAGGTGGAAACAATCAAGGTGGGGCAGACAATCAAGGGGGGAGTCAGACACGAGGAGACAAAGGTAAACAAACCAATTATTGGTATTTAAAAACTGGTACGTCACAAAATATAGATAGTTACATTACATTTGTTGTCCAGCAACCCCAAGTGTGAACTGTCATGGCCAGGTGATGAGACTGCACTGTTAGCTGCAAGCCAGTCTGTGGAAGGTAAGTGAGTTACAGTTAATAGGCATCAAAGTTTTTTTTTATATATATACACGTATAATTCAAAATACAGACCTACTTTCTTTGGTAAATTCTTAGACTCGGTCGGTCAAGCAGTCCAGTAGTCAGTCTCTGAAGTCCCAGCCCAGAGATGAGTCCATGCAGTCAGAGGCCACTGCTGTCTGCCACAAGCACAAGCACAAGTCCAAGCACAAGCAGCCCGTGGCCACTGCTGTCCAGCCCATGCAGTCAGAGGCCACCGCTGTCCGGCCCACGCAGCCTGAGGTCACCACTGTCCGGTCCAAGCAGTACATATCTGCTAGCCAGCCCACTGAGTCTTCGTCCACATCCCGGGCTCAGACTGACTCCCTTGTAAGTGATCCTCACATGATATGCAAGCAGTATAAATGAGAACAAAATGTTTTTCTGTAAATTGGTTTTATGTTTTAACATGACCTTGTACACAATAATAACCAACTGTCGTTAAGCGTTTATATGTGTGTCCCAGGTGGAGCTAGAAAATTGGATGCGTCTGTGGGAAAACCCCAATGGCATCCCATCTGTGGACTTATCCTGGCTCAAAGAGGACACAGAAAGAGGGCTGTTCACCATCCAGCAGTCCCCCTTCCACCAGACTACCCCCTGATGGAGTATGTGCCCACACCCAGCACGACAGGGACAGAGGTGTAAAGGGGAAGGACCTGTATAATGAAGCTGCTCTCCCAGCCTCAACCACCACTGCCACCTGCCTCTGCTGCCGGTGAGAAGAACCCCCGCTACCTCTACCATCACCAGACCTGTGCCCTCCCTGTCTGCATCTCTAACTACCCCTGAGATACCGGGCCCCTCCACAGGGCCCACGATGCCTGCCAGTCAGGCAACCCCTACCATTGCTGCTCTGTCTTTATCGGTCCTTCCTCTAGCACAGCACTGGCAGTCCCTCGGTCTGGGCAAGAGCTACGCACTACAAGCGTGCACTGAAGGAGCACCCATCAGATGTAGGAACCAAACTGTCGGGTGTCCAAAATCTACTGGCCTGTACAATCTATGACCAGCCAACCCAGGGACATAAAAAATACAAAAAAAAGAGTTTCTGCCCTGTAAAAAGATGTCCCCATCACAAGGCCTGGACAACCAAGTGTACGACAGCTACGAACAATTCACCTCTGTTGTTGACAGCTTGGAGGAGTGTGCTATATATATATATATATATATATACACTCAGGCTCTGGACTCTGTAAAGCGCCTAGAGACAATTGTATTGTTATGGCACTATATAAATAAAATTGAATTGAATTGAATTGAATTGAATTGAATATATTGCCCTGTACATATTGTAAATATTTTTATTTTTCAGTACTTTTTTAAATTCTTTAGCGTGTTCAATGATAGTTTGTCTAAAAATAGTGCTGTTCTGTTGTTTTTTTGTCAATAAAGTGGTCAGTGCTACAAGTAACAGTGCGTTGTGGAATGTCAATAAATGAATGCAACAATGGGACCCATACAAGAATGGTTTAAATTATATTTCATTAATTGTAATCAGTACATTTACACTTAAATAAATGACAAATTGTATAGCATTTGTTTTTTGCAAACTGAACATCTCCTCATAACACGGTATTCGAAGTAATAATCTCTTAATGATTGGTACATACAGTTCCTGCTCCGAAAACAAGCACGGCGCCAAGATTTAAATCAATACACCTCGCCAAACAAACGTCCCCAAAAGGAAAGAAGCTAAGGACAATACTACGCGATACAATAACACTGGCATGTTCAAAAGTAAGATAACTCCTATGCATGACCTGAATGCGTTGCCGAGTATTGTTTTGAGTCTGTAGACGCGTTCTGATTGGTCTAGAGTGTACAGTAGACTCGGGACTATTCAGCCTACAGACTCTGGATCATTCACCATAACAATCACTCTAGACTTTTGCACCACTGTAGACTCGACTTCTTGTGAGCTGTGCCATAACGCAGATCAACATTTTGGACATACAACGTGCGATCATGGGGCTTTTGATTTCTGACGGCGCCGTGCCTGCTGTGGAGGCCAACTTTACGTTTAACCGCGATTGCTATCTACCTTAGTTTAATATCCTACTAAAATATGGTTTAACTCTTTCATTCAGTGAGAGATTTTAATTTTGTCATCGTCCATACCATGGATTTAAACTCAGACGTTGTTGTCGACTCCCGCAAGAGGTAACAAACCAGCAGCTCGTCGATTACGTAAGTCTTTACCTTTACTAGAAACCAACAACATCAACCCGTATCCAAGGAAGGTTGTCTGCTTTAGGGGAATTCTGGTATCTGATATCAAAACTGAGAGTAAATCCAAGCTGCTCACCCTATTGTCATTCTGAAACTCTGAAATTCCATCCAAATTCTATTATGTCATTATATATTGCATTAAATTCACATTATAGATTACAAAAACAGGTTCAAATCAAGACACTCCTCAAACAACATGGCTCTTCAACAGTTGCACCAATGCAAAAAACAGCAAACACTTTTTTTTTTCTAGAAGAGTCATCTTAACCCTTACTGAAACAGTGTGTTAGAAGGAAGTTTATTTGAGTTCCAAAGTGTCCAAAGTGTCCAAAGTTCAAGGTTAGTTTCATACTCGGTGCAGCGCCTTCATTTTTGTTATCTCTATTGTAATACATGTTAGCCTGTTAACAGGCTTACCAGGTCAGTTATTATTATGACATTATTAAGATTAATGAAGATTTCATGTCATGTCATGGAAGAGCCTTTGTCTCTTGGCTGCATTCTTGTCATTCCTGATAGTTGTCTTGTGTCTTGGTTCACACACTGATGCATTTTGAGCTGAACAGGTCTATAATGAGTTTGAGTTTTAAATCACATGAGAAATGGCTATGAACTAGATAATATCCTTCATAACTGTTCCCTGCGGCCTTTAAAGTATAGAGTGTGTGTAGAGAGGTCAAATGGGCAATTCTCTAATAAACAAAAGGAGTGTCATATCTGCTGTTACAAAACAAACCCAAGGACTGAATGTGAGCACAGTGGGCTTTTTATGTTTTTTCGTTTTCTTTTTACTGAGTGAATTTGGAAAGATATGCTTTTCCATTTTGTCCTTGAGTTCTTTTAAATGCAACATACATTTTAGTGCACAGTTCCTCTCTAATGAATATCATGAGGAGTATATTATCAGGACTATGGGGATCTCTCTGAGGCAGACATGTGATGCCATGTGACAAATGATTGACACCACGTGATATAGAGAAGGACAATAACAGGAATGGAAGATACATGTGGTTCTCAAACCACAGGAACACACCATGACTGTGGAAAAGATCATTAGTTCCCCCTGCCCACCCTACAGGACTTTTACACCTAAGAAAACAGGAACAGGCAAAATAAATCACCACAGACGCCTCCCACCCTGAACACAACCTCTTCAAACTTCTTCTCTTCTGGCAGCCCCTCTGTATGCCAGAGCCATCAAACATAAGAACAGTGATATCTACTGAGACGTACCTATTCTTTGATTGTTTTCACCTGTCCTTCATTATCTGTTGTTTATAGTCTGTATATTCTTTTTTCTCGTTGCGTTCACGTCATGGTATTTTCATTGTCTTTTTCTGAGTGCGAGTCGTGAGTGTCATCACTACCTCCCGCTGTTTAAAAATGCATCCTATTGTCTACTGTTCACACTTACACTTTATTTTCAGGATATTGTTTCTTTTTATATTATCTATATGTAATATGTACCTAATCTGTATATTGTATAGTGTCTAGTCATTGGTGGCCCTTAAAACAATATACAGAGCCACATTTTTTGTGGGTGTTAACATACCTGCCATTAAAGCTTATTTTAATGGCCGTTTCATATCTGTTCTAACTTGTACCAATCTGACACATGCATTTGTAGGAGTTGGTATTACAGTTATGTAAAGAGCCCTGACAATAGAAAAGCTGAATTAAACTAGAAATTAGAAAATTAGGAGGACAATGAAATAAATGGTCTCTTCATTGGTTTGACAGATACATCGGGGAAACTGTAGGACATGAGTTTGTTGCACAGCTTTGTGAACGCCATCTTGCGTCAGCTTGACCCAAAGTTGATGGTGAAATTATGGTCAAGTTGGTGATTATAGTTCTGATGATCCTGCTGACCGTGTCTGGGGTCTCTCCTGCCTGTGGTCGAGCTGAATATCTTATAGGGCAGGAATGCTGCCCTATGTGTGGTCTTGGTAAGTAGCAGTAGTAACTGTGTCATAGTACATGACATGCTCCTTCGTTAGAGCTTTCTTCATGTTGCATCAGTGAGATAAACCCATGTTTGACATATTAACTACTTATTTATTCATTAAAGGTTATTATGTGCGGAGACATTGCACAGAGTTCACCAGTACGACATGTGTTCCATGCACATCATCTACCTACACTGATGCACCCAATGGACTGCCGTCCTGTAGATCCTGCACAGTTTGTGACTTGAGTAAGTCAAATATTGCAGCAGTTTTGTATTTAGTTCCTTATTAGTTTTTATTTTTGTTCATTTTATGTATATTATTTATGTAAAGTATTTGCACTGTTGACTGAAATTCAAATGTTTTTCAATCAATTTTGTAATCAATGTATTTCCTAATATAGGTGCAGGTCTAAGAGTGAAGAGGGCGTGCAGCTCCACTTCAGACACACTCTGTGAGCCTCTGGAAGGTCACTACTGTACTGACCCAATCAAAGATGGCTGCCGAGGAGCTGTGGAACACACAAAGTGCTCACCAGGGCAGTACATCAACCAGACAGGTTAGACAATCCTCTGTAATTACCCTATAGAGACAGAAGGAAGTACGTCAACCAGCCAGGTTAGACCACATGTGTCAAACTCAAGGCCCACGGGCCAGATCCGGCCCGCCAAGCGATTTCATCCGGCACGTTGGCTCCTCTGAATGTTGCAAAAAGTTCCATTGATTTGAATGGGCCACGGTGTAATTTTATTTGGCCCGCCAGATAATATCTAATGTCTATCAGAGTTGGCATGCCGCGGCCACCTGGTATGTCGCACACACCACTAATACTGCAAGTCCCACAATGCACTGCCACCGCGTTGGTAGCCTACGTCAATGTAGGCCCGCAAGCGGGAGACCTTGCCCCACTATCTGCAGCCTCATCACCTGAAGTCAAAGTTTAGTATGCGGCCTGTCTCTCTCCCCCCAAAAAATGTCCAAACGAAAGGTGGACTTTGAAAACAGGGGTTTTCAAGAGAGGTGGGAGGCAGAATATATGTTTACCGATGTAAAGGGCAAATCTAAGGGCGATGTGGCTGTAATGAAAGAATATAATTTAAGACGGCACTATGAAACGAAACACCAAGACAAGTATAAACAAATGGACATGAAACTGAAGCTCCAGAAGGTAAGGAGTTGAAAAGAAGGCTGGTGTCACAGCAGACTGTGTTTATAAAAGCCAAATCACAAAGTGAGGCTGCTGTGAAGGCAAGCTTTATTGAAGTAGCTGAAAAAATCAGAATTTAAGGTTCAGAGTTTATAATAATATACCATAGTCAATAATTTAATACATCTTATATCTAGTTATAACTGTTGTAAGCATTTCTGGGTGAATATACTTATGATGGTTTGACCTGAGTGAGGAGTGAGGTGTGATATGTGGTAACTCCCTTCCTCTTGGTCAAATCAAAGTGCCTTGATGGCCCTGGGCCTCATGAATACAGGGTGACACCCCTATACTCAGAGTACATATAACTGAAATGTTCCAATAGCTAAGTTAGAAGATTCTTAGGTTGAGCTCTGTAGGAGTAAAATGTCTGTGTCTCTCCCTTGGAGATCGCTATAGCAGACCGACCCTTTACAGAGGGAGAATTTTTCAAGAACTGCATGATTAAAGTTCACAACATCGTGTGCCCTGATGAAAGGCAAGGATTTTTAAATGTGTTAAAAGCCTGAACAGAAACACCGTTGCTGATTGAGTCTGTGACCTTGCCACCGATCTACAGCAACAGCTGATGGGAAAGGGAAAAGATTTCATCGCATACTCCCTTCCTGTGGATGAGAGCAGTGACACATCTGATACTGCCCAGCTGTCAATCTTCATCTGTGGAGTGGACTCGACTCGACTATAACTGTGCGTTATAGAGGAACTTTTGGGATTTAAATGAATGCATGGCACAACTACGGGACAGATCTCTTTGTAGAGGTATCCAAATGTGTAAATGGGGCTGCCTTGGGACAAACTTGTTGGACTGACCACAGCTGAAAAGAGAGGCATAAGAAATGATTGCTACTAATGTTTATTTTATTTTGAAATTTGATCTCTGTGTTTATAGGCAATAACTAATAGGCCTACGCTTTAGGCTGGTGGTCCCAGATTCAATAGGCCTATGTTCAACTTAAGTTCATGTTTACATATGAAAATATATAATATATCTTTTTTTTTTTAAATAAATATTGAATATGTCCGGCCCTCGACTTGGACGCAGTTTTTCATTTTGGCCCTCTGTGTATTTGAGTTTGACACCCCTGGTGTTTTCCGCCTTCTCTGTGAGCAGACATTATGGCAGTTTCTGTATCAGAGTAGTCGTCTCATACATATTCATGTAGGGTTGGGACTATTGATTAACACCCCCTTCTGTCCACCTGGTAGGATACTTGAACTCAGTCTGGTTCAACCCTTGTCTGATTAGAGACGTGGGGGAATCTTCATGTGAAACCTTCTTCTCTCCCTTGATGCGCATCATTGTAAAGAATTAAATCTTGTTCCTGGTTGAACGCCATTCTCTGACAGAGTCTCCATTCATCTGTGGTATTAGAAATGACCATCACCATGTGTCCATAGTGGATGATGTGTGTTTTCCTTTATTTCTGTCTGTCCATGCAGGTACAGCAACCACAAATACTGTGTGTGCTGACTGTGTAGGCGAAAAATACTCGGATGGATCATTCACATCCTGCAGACCACACACACAGTACGTTAATTAACTTGGGATGTTCCAAGTTTAGCAAGGATTACACACCAAGTTATTTACTCGTGTATCTAAAATGTTTAATGTAAAACTATTTATGTGATCTCTGTAGGTGTGAGTTGAATGGACTTGTTGTACTAAGAGAAGGATCATCTTCTTATGACACTGATTGTGGTCAAAGACAAAACACTGTTGCCATTGTAGCTGGTGTCCTAGCTGGTGTTGCAGTCCTAGCTGTTACATGTGGGGCTGTGCTATTTATATATAATAGAAGGAAGAGGACAAGAACAGCTCAACCAGGTAGGAATGTTCTTGTTTATTATTATTAAATTATTGTTATTATTAAGGGCCACAGTTATAATGATTGCAATTGTCGGGAAGATTATTAAAGACACAAGCTTATGAATATATAGTTTTTTCTTCTAGCAAATTTAAAAAAATTATACACATACACACACATCTTTTAAATACTTAATTAATTGTGTGTGTTATTTTGTATTAATTTATTCTTACTGGTGTATTGTAATTACCAGTCCAGAATATTTACGTTATGATCGTGAATATTAAATGAAAACTAACATTTCTGTTTCACTGTCTATTTTAATCCTTCAAATTTGTTTGTATTAATTTGTTTAGCAGACACACGTTTGGAAAGCTTCACACAAGAGAAGTCAGGCCCTACTGTAACAACAGAGGTACAGTTATTCACTAAAGCTCATTTCCATTTCTGTCCTATCTCTGTCAGGTTTTATTACCTTTCTGATCATAATGTTTGTATTTATGTAGGAACAAAGTAAACTATGTGGTAGGATGGCAACCATCACGTGATCAGAACGGCCATGACCATATTAATAATGGTGATGGTGAGTAGCCTACTTTTTTATCACTCATTTTTTGACTGAATTTGATTTTTTGTCTTGTAGGAGAATAGTGTGTTACTGTGAAAGCATGAGATTCTGGCTGTTCCTCAGGATGTTACCTGCAGTATATCACTCATAGGAAGCACAGGAACAGCCAGAATCTGATACCAGCTACTATGGCAACAGTTTTTTGTCTTCGACATCAGTCAGTGTCATAAGATGATCCATTTCTTAGGACAACAAGTCCAATCAACTCTTGTAGGAGAATACTGTGTTACCAAAAGTATGAGATTCTGGCTGTTCCTGTGGTTCCTACTGCAGGTATCTTCCTGAGGAACAGCCAGAATCTCATGCTTTCGCTGACACTGTCCTCTTTGTGTATATTAGGTATATTTCCTATTCAGTATTCCCCAGACCACAAATTCGGGCTGTCTTACATGGAGTTTGAATTAATATTTTGTGGACAAGTTCAAAGAGTAATACATGATCTCATCCAGTTTGTTTCTTTCCAGGTGCTTATTGAACAGACTGAACCAGACAGGACTGCCAAATGACTTGTTCTCCTTCTGGACAAACTGACCACAGTGCCACCTCTCTATTAATGCTGTGCTACACCACCTCACTATTGCAGAGACTGCTGGCCTGAGATGCCAGAGTGGGGACCTGCATACCATGATAAGAACACCTCTTGCTGGATGAGGATGTTATAACTCGATCCTGACGGTCTTCATGAAGGAGCTTATGCTCTTTCTGAAGGAGCCACACTGGACTACTGGAGGATGGGGAGGCCAGGACACACAAGACTGTGCCGTCCCAAGTCCATGTTCCAGAGTTTGTTAAGAAAAGCAGGAAAGAATCAGACCTTTTGGACCCCTGTTGTCTTTTTCTTAAAGGAGCAGGAGCACAAGGAACAGCTGGAAAAGTACCTAAAACACTCCGAGCAATAAAATCCCCACTGAGACGTATAAAATCATTATATGCATTCAATAAAGTAACTCAAGACTTTCCAGTAAAGCAAGGGTTATGTATGAACATGTACAAAGAAGGAAGAAGGAAATGGACAAAAACACAAACAAACAGCCGAATGAATGGAGAGAAACCCTGATCATTTATCAATCTATTGTCCTCAAGGCCGCACTGTGAACATCAGTAATTATTATTACGCTCTATCTGGGGACCCGTTCCTTACATGTTTACTCTGAAAGTATCTGCAGCACTTCAGCACTTTGTATTTTTAGCACTTTATTGATTAACAATTAGCTCGGCAGATGATAATTCATCAATTAAACCCCATTCACTTTGTAGCTGTGGCTTGCCATCTTTTTCTTTATTGGGGTTACCTACTAACAACACTCACTGTCAGAAAGCTCAACAGAAAAGACTCCCTTGAGGAAGCGGGTGACCACTTACAGCTCTTGGTCCATTGAATGGATTGCTGTAAACTGAACATGTGATATCACCATGAGATGTAATATTTGTTTGTTAATGTCGTTTTCCTTTCACAGACCCACTTAAATACAGGAAATGTGTCTCTAGCCTACTTGCACTGTGTAGTGATTGCTTTAACCTTTGCTTTGAACCCACACATTTATGACTGTTGATACCATTGGTTATCAAAACCTTTGAGCCTTAAAATCAGATAACAGTATTCTTCATCTAGGCTACAAAATAATTGGACCCTGTACAGATGAGCTCAATGGATGTTTTATTTTATTTATTAGTCTTCTTACTCAAGCATCTACATGATCTGTTGCTTGTCAGACATGCAGTTATTGTTTCACCTTCATCAGATCTGAGTGTGTGTGTGTGGGGGTAGATAGTTATTGAATATTATGATCATTTAACTTGTGATCCAAGAGGGCTATCAGTGGAATTTCCCCAACCTTCCTGTACTTTAGTCATGTTTATATAAACAGTCACAAAGGAACCATCCACAGGCAACTGTGTAGATATGATCTGTTTCTAAGTGATTGGTGTAGTACAAATATTAATATTTATTCATTCAGCAGAAACGTTTATTCAAAGTGATCTTCTGTATTGTACGAGTACAAATATTTAAATCCGTATGTATACCACCTATACACTAGGGTTCTCCAGTCTCAATCCAGCCATAATCTTATTTATTTTTTATTCCTTATCGAAAACCTTATTGAAATTGAAACCTTATAGAGTTTTGTCAATGTTTATTTCCCAGACAAGACTGGGCCTGATGTCTGTCTCACTTAGAGGACAGAATGAAACGCTCACATAGTGAAACACAAAAATAAACGCTGACATGTGACACTGCAAGCTTGAGGTGCTGTGGGTCAGTGATTGCTACAGTGAAAGCAGAAGTCCATTTGACCTCAGCGTGTCAGCTAAATGTTCAGAGGAACTGTGCCAAGACACAAGTTAGTTAGCAAAATAGACATTTTAGAGAAATTCTAGAGCATTTGTACAGTGTCAGCGCTATATAACATGAAAGTGGAGATGTCCACAGAAAAATAACCAAACATAAGATGAAATAACTTGACACTGCAAGCTTGTGTGTGGAAAGAGCATGTGTCATGTGTTTTAGCGTACACATAGAGGTGTGTTGTAGGTTGTGATTATCCCTGCTTGTAGGGACAGGTAGGCGATACCCATGACCGCACCAATGACTCTGTTCAGTATTTTCTAATGTCACAGGGAGGAACAATGGTTTATTTCTTCCATGGCTGTCCTGTTAGGACACATGACTGCAGTGTCATACTGACACAATATTTATTGTGGCAGCGTTCCTCTTCCAGAGTTCCTCAGATGCAGAAAGCACACCCTCTGTGTTTTGCCTTTTGAGTATGTGGAGTGTATGTCTCCCACCTCAGGTTCTGAGTGATATTAGACCCCAGAAACGTGACGGTTTCCATGGAGTGCTGAATGTGGCGATGGTGTAGTGTTAGGAGATTCCCCCTCACACTCAGCTCCATGTGTAGTGTACTCAGCTCCATGTTTAGTGTGCTCAGCTCCATGTGTAGTGTGCTCAGCTCCATGTCTAGTGTGCTCAGCTCCATGTTTAGTGTGCTCAGCTCCATGTTTAGTGAGCTCAGCTCCATGTGTAGTGTGCTCAGCTCCATGTGTGCTCAGCTCCATGTTTAGTGTACTTAGCTCCATGTGTGCTCAGCTCCATGTTTAGTGTGCTCAGCTCCATGTTTAGTGTGCTCAGCTCCATGTGTAGTGTGCTCAGCTCCATGTGTAGTGTGCTCAGCTCCATGTTTAGTGTGCTCAGCTCCATGTGTAGTGTGCTCAGCTCCATGTGTAGTGTGCTCAGCTCCATGTTCTTCTGATTGCATTAAATCAGTGGATCAGATGTTCAATACCCCGCCGATATGGAGCCTTGTGGCCATCTCAGATGAGGCTGATGACTTGTGTCTTCTGGAAAGGTCAGAGGTCAGGAATAAAAACAGTCTGGTCCCTGGAGGTGCAGTTGTAGGGGTACAGTGAGAGCATTGGGGACAGACACAGCCATGACTCTTCCATAGAACCTTTTTTGTTTATCCAGGCCTACTGAGATGAAATGCAGAAACTCTACCCCTTTATTGCATTATAAAACACAAGGGCAGCTGTCTTTTCCTTTAGCCAGTTGTGCGTGGTCGTATCTTGTTGCGCAGTATCTATGGTTGGGAAGTTGTTATATTGGTTTTGGTTTGGCCATGAGTACTTGCATGTGACAGTGAGGTTTGGCCGCTGTGGGAAGTCCCCATCCAATAGCACAAGGAATTTAAAAAATGTTCCTGCGTGTCACTGAAATTAACAGACAACTAAGGTAAGAGGATTAAAGGATTTATGTTTCACCTCAGACCCAAAATACTATCAGCATGAATATCATATGGATAGTTCAACATGGATTGGAAGGAGGAAGTGTCTGGTTCTTATGCTCAATATATTTATGATTTCACAGTTACCCAGGGCACGTATTACTGGACACCCTTTTGTTACTTCTGTTTTAGTTATCTTTCAGCAACACCCTGCACACAAACACACACACACACACACACACATACCTAAGAAGGGAGTGTGTTGGTGTTCTCTCCCTACACACTGATTCCCAGCTGGTCTCCCTAAACTGCTTCCATGACCGCTGAACTCATCACCTCTCCCAAACCCACTCACTGAGAGGAGTTAAACAGGCCCATGGACTACTGCCTGATTCCTCTCCCAAACCCACTCACTGAGAGGAATTAAACAGGCCCATGGACTACTGCCTGATTCCTTCAGAAATGTACCGGTATGACCTGCATGGATTTCCCCCATGTGTTACCTGCAGGAAGTCTACTGTGTTGCCCTTTTGTACTTGTACTGCTGACTTTATCAGGATCAAAGTGCAGAGGGCAAGTTTCATTCTGGGAAACCACATGAGTAAACCTCCATATATGGTCATGAGTTGCAAGTTACTTTTTCCATTTCCTCATGTTGTGTGTCAGCACTCTCTTGCTTTAACAGCTGTGTCACGCACTGCATGGATACTTCCACAGCACTGACCAGAATAATGCTGGCCATCAGACTGCTGTGTGGAAAACTAATGATAAGTGCACTAGAAGACTATAAAGCATGCTGTATGATACATTATAGTTTTTATATTATGGGCACATACTGCCTAATGTTATATTTGTGTTTATACTGTTTATATTGGTCATGTTAAAACATTTCATCAGTGACAGTTATGAATGCTTATGTCAGCCATTATAATACTACATCAATACATCTCAAACCCTTAAGAATACATTGACACATTTACACTTAGAATACATTGTACATGAGAGTGTTTTGTAAAAAAACAAAAGTTCAGTTTTATAAATATTTTTTTAAAAAAGGAACAAAAAGAAACACAAAATAAATAGACCGACCTCCACAGTGGACACAGTGAATGATTAAACTGTTTGGAGCTCTATCATGTAAGCGGTTAAGTCTCACTCTAAGTGCCTTATATGTAAGCCGATGACCAACCAGAATGTTTTCATGTCTTCCCGTTTCCAAGAAATACATCTGTTGATGCTATTTGTGGATAAGCTCTTGTTGGTTCAAGAACTCTTTCTCTTTCACCTCTCCACTACAAACCTGATAAACCAGTCTTGTTCCAACAGGCATCTGCTTGTTGTTCAGACCAAAAACAAAGGTTATGCACGCACACGCGCACGCACGCACACACACACACACACACACACACACACACACACACAAACTCTTTCCCTTTCAATTCCCCTCTATAACCTTGATAAATCAGTCTTATTCTAACAGATATGTGCTTGCTGCCCAGACTAACACTGAAAATCTGCACTGATTAATTCACACCATTGGAACTCTAAATCACTCTAATTCCCTCATTTAGTCTTGTGTGGACATTGAGTTTGCAAAGAAAGTCACACACTCACACACACACACAGAGACATCCACACACACACATGCAAATAACCTGTTACATTCTATTGAAGATGCACATACTGTATCATGCACTGACAGTATTCAGTGAATTAATAGGAAACATCCCTATTTACAAATATTTATTTTATCTTAGTTATTAACTTAACAGCACACCATTAACTTCACAGCAATTATTTCACGTGAATGTCTTGTAGGCCTCTTTATATACAGAATGTATGTAGAATGCTGGGTTCAATACTTGTCCCTCAGACCAACATTTTCAGTATAAATACTTTGAATATGCCACAAGCATTGATCGCCATATTATTCAATTGCTTTCTTTTGAGGAACATATATGAACAAGACTTGGCACCATTCAGCCTGTTCTCCTTCACCTGGTCTGCTATCTCCAGTACTCTGTACCTGTCACTCTCCACCCCACCGCTGCCCTCTATGGAAAAGACTGGATGTGAGAGAGCGTAGGAGTAAACCCTCATGAAGAAGATTTACTCCTAGTGAACAGAGAAAATCATCATCACCATCATCAATTCTTTATTTAAAGCAGCATTAAGGAGTTTTTCCCTTGGAGCTCCCCCTTAAGGTTTGGAGGTATTTAACGTTTACTTCAGTGTCGTAAATACCCAGTTACGATAGATGCAGCCTCGCATACACTTGTATTGATGACCAGACGAAGTCAGAAACCAACAAATTATGTCAACCGATAAGGTAAGAATATTCAAAGATTTTACATAAATATGACTGCATAGTTTTATTCATTGTGATATCGGAGATGAATGCTAACACAACCAAATGAATGACAACATTTAGTTTAGATGAAATACCGATCGCGTTTTCAGCCTATACATTGTGTGATCGAATACAATATTATTGACAACACCAAAACGCTACATATTCATCATTTACATTGGAACGTGTAATTCATTACAAGCTAGCGAAGTTAGGTTTCCAAGGTTGCAAACTTCTAAGGCTTACCTTGCGTGTGATTGACTTAGACTAACGTGTGACATCCTTGGCGTGTGAGACACTGATTTGCATGCTAGTCTGAGACAGTCGATGACTTTTGGCATCTACTAAAATAGGGTGACCAGACGTGCTCTCTTACCCGGACAGGTCCTCTTTCGAGACCTAAAAAATGCGTCCAGCAGGGATTCCAAAAACGTCCGGGATTTTGCCTTGTCGGATATCTGTGTGTATCTGGGTCTTTCACAAACTAGTTATTACGCCCTTACAAGGTTTGGAAAGGGTATTTCCCTTACGTTCTACCTTCTTGCGCGAGCTCTGACTGTAGAGAGAACTGTCAATGGTCGATATAGGCCGCAAGGTGAACCACGAAAAGTCCTTTAGAAATCGAATCCCGCTCCACAGGCGTGCATCTACACAATATTTAGTTCATAAAAAAGAAAGAGTCGTGCTTAGCTACCAAAAAAAAGTTCGTCGCTGACTTTCCAGTCAATTTTTGGTGCGTTTATGTTTTATGCCGAACTAGTTTCTTCAGAGCGCACAAGGATCTTGGTCGCGAGTGCTGGCACTTTTTGACACGTGATCATGCTACACCAATGAGGTAGCTGCTTTTTGTCAACAGAATGGCAAGATGGCGGCTCCCGTGGGTTAGATTCAACGTTACCGATCAAGAGGAAAACACCCGAACATCCTCAAAAGTGGGCTAAATGGATTCTAAATAGTGCTGTATACATAGCCGCGTCCAAGAAGAACAATGAGGCAAATATACGATAATGTTATGCTTATGTTAAGTCATTTAGATCAAGTTTGACATACCTGGGAATACACCTTACTGACGATCTAACATGGACTGTGAACACCCAGCACACACTGAAGAAATCAAGGCAAAGACTGTACTTCCTACGTCAGCTGAGGAAGTTCAGAGGATCAGCACCCATCAGCTGTGTGTCCTGACAGCATCATCACTTGGTATGGGAACTGTACAGCCTGTGACAAGACTCCTAACATCCTGACCATGGACTTTTCTAAACACTGAGGTCAGGCAAACATCTCTGCTGCTACAAGACCAGAACAGAGAGACTGAGAAGGAGCTTCTTTCCTCAAGCATTCCGTATCCTGAACACACACAATGACTATAACAGCAATTACACTTTTTTTCACACTTGCACATGGACTGTACACACACTGCACTTTATACTCCCTCTTGCTATTTATGAAAAATATTTCTTGATCTTTCTTTCTTCACACTCGCACAGAAAAAGCTTAACACCAAACGAAATTTCACTACATGCTTTACGTAAGTATTTCTATGTATCTGACAAAAAAACCTCCTTCCTTGTATCAATAAAAGGCAGTAATTGTACTTATACCAATGACCATTTGTTCGTTCGTTCATTCATTCATTCACAAATGAAAACACTGATGAACCATAAAAACAATCTTTATGAAAAATATGAAATATGATATATAAAACTGTACAAAACTAAATAAGAAATAACAGATTAAGGACACTCAGTCCTCACTGTCAGTGTCAGGACGGTTATCTTCCAGTTCCTCAGTTTCTTTTGTGTTGGCACAATTACAGCAACGACATAAGTCTGTGCAACACAATCCTGCAGAAAAACAGGAACATCTGCCTGTCTCACAGGCACCTTTGCAGCCGCAGTCAGGGGCAGGGTTTCTGGTCATCCAGGTGATGTGCAAGGTCCCATCCTCTATTTGCCAACCATATCCAGCAGGTGATGGAGCACTTATATTTTGTTTGAGACAGGACCTCATTATTGCAGCCTAGTAGTTTGCCCTTTTGCAATGCTGATGGAGGGCATCAGCAGTAGGGGGAATGCATAATTCTGGCAAGGCTGATGATGCTATACAGAAAGCCTTGTACCTAGCTTCATTTACATTATCGGCAGCTGGCTGATCATATAAGTGGCATACATACTGGCAAAGAAGTGCAAATGTTGACTGCTCCAAGTTAAAGTTAGCACCTAAACTTGTAAAAGCCTTTAGGTACTCATCTTTCTCACATGCAACAGAAAATGTCTTTCTTTTTCCTTTGCCTCCACTTGTGGAGTCACACCCAGAGAATGTGTGAATTCCGATCAAGGCTGAACACACACTGGTTCCGAGAGCTGATGACACCTTGGTAATGTCAATGATACGTGTCCTGTTGCCAGTCCCTGTGAAAACATATAAACTGCATGGCAAATCTGTCTGCACACTTACAGCAATGACTGCCACATCAGTGTCAGAGCTCTTGATAATGACAGCTTTATGCTCCCGTGCAGCATGTTGTGCATGTAAAAACACCCTTGTGTCACATTCTTCATGATCACACTGCAGGTCTTCAACATTTACATTTACATTTAGTCATTTAGCAGACGCTTTTGTCCAAAGCGACGTACAAGGGAGAGAACAGTCAAGCTAAGAGCAATAAAAAAGCAGAAACAGTTCAACAACACAAACAGACTGTACACCCTCCTTAACAGTCACACAGTGACATTGATTTGTATGTGCAAGCAGAGGTTTTTGCCCACTATTGTAAGGTCTGCATTTTTCCATACAACATACAGGAATTCGGTATTTGTTCCTTCTGAGAGAAACTTTTTCCATTGGGTTGGGGTCCTCTGATCCGGGCCAAAGATTTGCATGCGTTGTGACCCTGCATCAGCTCTATACATGACCGTTCTAGGTTTTTGATACTGATGGGGGAACTCACGAGTCAGCCTCTTCTTCAACATATCCTGTCTGCAACACAACAAAACAGTGACAATTAAGAGTCACAGGAGTATCATGAAAAGCAGAGAGTGGTGGAGGTGGTACAAGACATTACAGGCTAGAACCTATCTGCCATACAGCACATTTAACACCAAAGATGCCCAAGAAAGGCACACAACGTCACAAACCTTACCACACACACACACACACACACACACACACACACCTTCTCTTTGTTGCCAAGTGGTACATGTCTGTGCAAACAGCAAGACTTAAAAACAGTTTCTCAGGCCTGTCACATACATGTTGTGTAAAGCTAGACTTGCACATGACAAATAATAAGACTTGAGAGAAAAATGCATTGCAGTTACCTGTAGTTTGAAGCTTCAAGACCTTCATTTGCTTTCACCAGTTCAATGAAGGCCTTCCTCAGCTGGCCCATTCTCTGCACCTCTTGGTTGACAAGCAGCCTTTGGCGAATGATCCTCTCACAGAATAACTTATAGCTGACATCAAACGTGGGCTCATTCCTAGAACACATATAAATGAGAAGGAAATAAATAAATTAGGGTTGTGATTGTGTGCACATACAACAGAATGCAGATTGAATGTTTACTTATATAATGTTAAGTTAGTAGCTCCTTGAAATGCAATTTAATAAATAACTTACTGTTCTTTCTCTGGTTTTTCAGGCCTCGTCAAAAACCTGGTGTACTGATTATAACAGCCTTTGTGGTACTGCACCTCCAGAGCCGAGCCACGTTTGTAGGCTTGTCCTGTATGTATTCCATCGTGTAGTGGTGAAATAATATACCTCTTCGTGCTTGACTGAAGTAATATGCATAAAACAATGTTTGTTTTTTGATTTATTAAGACATTCCGGTGTATTTTCTTCGTCTTCCGTACTGCTCGATGAAGGCATGGTGGACGCCATCTTGCAACTCTGTTGACAAAAAGCAGCTACCTTATTGGTGTAGCATGATCACGTGTCGAAAAGTGCCAGCACTCGCGACCAAGATCCTTGTGCGCTCTGATGAAACTAGTTCGGCATAAAACATAGACGCACCAAAAATTGACTGGAAAGTCAGCGACGAACTTTTTTTTGGTAGCTAAGCACGACTCAATCTTTTTTATGAGCTAAAGATTGTGTAGATGCGCGACTGTGGAGCGGGTTGAAACGAAAACAGTGTTCACCTTACGGCCTATGAGGGTGCTATCTGCCATCAAGTGAAAGTGAAAAAACACATCTAGCTGCAGCGGAAAGTCCCGGAGTTTTTCTGTTTGCGTCTGTGTGTGTTTGTACCACATTTAGCCTCTCTCTCTTGGCAAACATTCAAACTGGTCTCTGCTCAGAAACGCAGGCACTAAGCATGAACATGAGCTAATCATTATGTACAACACAATACTGTGAACAAGTGACTCAATACACACTTTTCCTTTTTTTGGCATGTTTTAACTTAGTGCTTTACTGCTTGTCAACACATCCACATCTCTGTCCTCAGACAAACACCGTCAGGGTCCTTGCGCTAATTTCTACCTAGCCGAGTGGGACTGCTTTGTAAACTTGCATGATAGCGATAGCTATAGGTATATGATTTATTAACTGAGGCTAATTTATCTTATAAGCTAGTATAAACAGCTTTATGGACATCTTAACTGGGTACAGACAGCACATGTTGTACTATATAGGATCTCGGGTTGCGGGTGTTGCCAGACAGTTGCACTGTGGTTGTATCCTGCCACCCTTGTGATCCTTGTGTTACTAAAATTCTCATGCACTTATGTCAGCCAACCATAAATCAACAAAACTAAACTTAAACAAAGTTCCCACACACCAGCCTCTCCCTCTTCATCTACTTCTATATCACATTAGGCATTAATACTGATACGAATAGCCATATTACCTACTGTTTACTTAACTTTATCTCTTTATCTGTTTATCAAACTGATGTTTACTGACCAAATGTTCTCTCTTATAGCCCAACCTTTTCCCACCGATGCCGATGGCTGATACCAGAACCATTAAGTATATACATATACACATAAACTTACATAAACTTATATACATATTAGACAATTGCCTACTCATTTGACCTCTTTTCTTCTTTCTTTCTCCTAGTCTAATTTGTCTCCGCTGTGGGATGCTGCTGCAGTCTCTCCACCTGATCTACTTTCAGAAACCCTCTGCCTACGCCTACCCATCCCCACCACACTGCCTACACCTACCCACCCCCACCACACTGCCCCCACCACACTGCCTACGCCTACCCAACCTCACCACACTGCCTACGCCTACCCATCCCCACCACACTATCATGCAATAATTGTACTCTACTCATGATGCATCTACACACTCTGTGCTAGCTTGTTTACCTGTAATGTAAATATTTGCCACCATCTGCATAGTTTTCTGTTTCATTGCTCTACTTACCCTTTTAATGGTAACCTTACGAGCACACTGTATTCCCACTAAGCTGTAATAGTAACCTTATGAGCACACTGTATACACACTAAGCTGTAATAGTAACCTTATGAGCACACTGTATACACACTAAGCTGTAATAGTAACCTTACGAGCACTCTGTATACACACTAAGCTGTAATAGTAACCTTACGAGCACTCTGTATACACACTAAGCTGTAATAGTAACCTTACGAGCACACTGTATACCCACTAAGATGTAATAGTAACCTTACGAGCACACTGTATACCCACTAAGATGTAATAGTAACCTTATGAGCACACTGTATACACACTAAGCTGTAATAGTAACCTTATGAGCACACTGTATACACACTAAGCTGTAATAGTAACCTTACGAGCGCACTGTATACACACTAAGATGTTCTACAATACTTGAATGCTCTCTTATCATCTTATCCGCTATCACTCATGTATAAACTACCTAATGTATGTATGTATGTATCGTGTACATTTGTCACATGTAGCATGTTTATCCTAATATGTGTATTAATCCATCTGCCGTATATGTTGTATGATTCTCTCCCTTCCTTTTCTGCCGGCCCCGTCTCTACCTGGCTTATATATTCGTCACATTTCTATTATCTCCAGTGGCGTATAATAGTTGAACAAGTGATACTGACTGTATACTGAGATGTGAGAATAGAATACAGGGCTGTTCTTGGTGTCGACAAGCATTATACTTCTTAAGTAGTTAGTTAGTTTGGAAGTTTCAGACCTAAATGGGTTCACTCTGTCCTTCATCATTCTCATCTTCTCCTCTCTGGGAGGAGGGCCCATTTTTAGGGTGGGTTGTAGTTGTTGTCCAGCTCTGTTAGTAAGGAACTGAAGTATGTATCTAAGTATGTGTCCTCACAGGGGGCAGCATGTCTATTGTACTTCTGAAGTTTGCATAGTCATCAGAACAGTTTAACAACCTTTAATTGTATAGCAAATACAAATGAAAATCTTAAAACATTTGTATTTAACGCACAACAGATTTAACACAATGACGAATCTTTACTTCCAAATGAACAGGACTGACAGGGTATGAACTTGAACAACAACACACAAAGAACCGAGGAAGTACGAGAATTTAAATACACAAATAAATCAGAATGAACACAAGGGGCAGCTGACACAAGGCAGACAATAATTAGGCTAATAAATGAGAAGAGCTGAAACAGGTGAGGGGCAGAGACAGAAACACATGGTTGGATAAACAAAGGAACACATAGAAACCAGGAAGTAAACACACGAGACTAGTGTGGAATAAAAGTCCAACACAAGGAACACAGTGCAGACATGGATGAATATGACAAACATGTGTTTAAAATAGAATGCCATAAAGTTAACTAAAATGGACTAAAGTTAGGATAACATTTTAAGTCATTTCAACATTCAATCCAGTACTCGCATTCATACTATGTGGTCTGTGTGCAGCTGGGTTATCAAGGCAGCAAGTATTTGAGATACAGGCGGTGAAGTGATCCCGAGTAGAGCTGGCTAACGCGTCATCATGCTAACACATGCTAATATACTGCTATCACTCACACTGGAGGAGCGACAGGTCATGGGTGTTTACTACCTCAGCAACAACCAGCTAGCTAGTATCCTGAGCTACTAGCTATTTATCTAACCATATACCTGTTTGGGCACGCATAATTAAATTGATGTGGTCAAATTTCACCAGCGTTAGACACTCTCTCGTCTCTCTGTCGTTCTTCCTCTAGCTCTTCCTCCCTGTACTTTGCGTCTTGGACCAGGATGAGTGAGAGACTGCCATGTTCGCACTGTGCCGCCCACTATTATCTGTGTAGCAGTTTTAGGCTACTATAGACAATTAAGTTTTAGTATTCAGCATCACTGAACAAGTTATGTTAACTTGACAGGTGAGCGGGACCTGCACTCTCTCTTCTCTCTGTTGCTCTTCCTCTAGATCCTCTGGCTATTGTATCACTAGGACCTGCACTCTTTTCTCTATTCTTCTCCTCCTCCTCCTCTCTCTAGCTCATCCTCTCCGCCCTCTCCCTCTTGTATCAGCGGCACCTGACCAGCCCTCACTGGCTCCACTTGACACATCAGCTGGTTTATAATTTGCATACAATAGAAAGACTGCAAATGTATTGATTAGCTGATCTACTTGTGTAGGACTTGTCGCTTGCCATTGACAAAGTTTAATGTTATGTTGAGCTCGTCTTCCAAACCAATTGTAGACACTTGTTGTCTGGACTACAGATAGCTGGACCTGAAGCAGTACACTCTGCCCAAAGAGCATGACGTGTTGGTATGGCAACTGGAGTACATATATACAACCCTTATGTGATGGACTCCAGTTAAGCATTTTCAGCTCTTAGCCTCTTCCTCTGTAAGTGGCTCATGCAGCATTTCTGGATGGTTCGAGTCTCCTAAGCTTCCTGAGGTGATGTCTGATTAATCGGCAATCGGCCTTTGGTGGAATTTCGTAGAAATAAAAGGAAGAAAAGTGTGTGTTCAAAGGCTTACAGGCAGGACCTCTCATTTTGTTCAAACAGATCTCAAAGATATTCCTTTTTCATGACATAATATTGACAAAATGAGTCCCGTCGCTACAAGATGTAGAAAAACTAGAGAGAGACAGAGATGGACACAGAAAGAAAGAAAGAAAGAAAGAGTTGAACCAAAGTGCAATTTGTACCTCTCACCTAAATCTGACTGCATAATCACTGGAACTTGTCCTCTCGTCGTGACCTAAAAACAAAAAATAACTCTTTGTGTTTAATAACAGCAGAGTAAACAGTTGCAATAATGTTACCCCCATGACAGAAGCCAGTATGTTGGAAATACTGACAACCCCTTCATAATAAAACACTAAATATTACATTTGATCATATTATGATATTATCAATGACTCAATAATTTCATACCTTGAGAGAAACAGTTTTTCCTGCGGTTTCGCCACCAGCAAAATACTGCTATTGCAACAGATATCAGTATGACCACAAGGACAATAACATGAGTTATGAATATGTTTTTTTCACACTCAGTATCAGATGACAGTGTTCCTTCTTTTGTAATTTCATATCCTGGTTGACACCTATAAGAGCAAAATTAATAAATCATAATTTTTTTGGCTGGGGCCGTAGAAAACTCAGTGTACTGTTACAGAAAATAATTATGGTTTGATGAACTTACTGTGTGTGCGGTATACAGGATGACGATGATCCATTTGAATATGTGCTATTACCACAGTTGTCACACACAGTGTCTGAAGATGTTGAACCTGCATGCATAGATGAGAAAAATATGAATGCTTAATTAACTTTCAAACCACATAATTTATTCCAGGACTATTGTTCAACTGTGATTATGACTATATACTGTATATACTATGTTACAAACGAAGGCCCAACTCTGGCAGCAAAGCTGCATTATCTATCGGTTAAAGGTGGTTGTAGCTTGAGCCATCTTCCACTTGACTTAAACAAAACTGAAAGCACACGCAAAAGCCAAACCGTAAACACTGTTCCAACATGTTGTCAAACCATGGAAGCAGGACCTACCGTATGAATGTGTGTGTGTGCCAGCCTGATATAGCCCAGTAAAGGTCATCTACCTGCAGCTCTTACTGCCTAATGGTGTCCTTTGACCAGCCCTGGCATTGGTTTCAAGATAGTTACTGCTCTTTATTCGGTGGTAAAAATCCATATTAAAGTATATTCCAAATGAAAGCATAATCCAAATGCCACAGTGCTTTGGGCATACATGTGGCAACCCGAAATGGAGGGAAACAGGCCTCAACTTACTTAGAGCCAAACTAGACCCCTGACCTAGAGCTTGCCAAACTAACTGTAAGCCATGGAGTTAGGGCAGGTGTGTTTTTACTAATTAGCCACAGGTAGTGACGTCACTGAAACTACCATGTGACCTAACCCATCCTAACACTAGGCATATGTTCCTCTTCAGTTTCCTAACCTGGTTGTTTGATGTACTGCCCTGGTGAGCACTTTGTGTGTTCCACAGCTCCTCGGCAGCCATCTTTGATTTGGTCAGTACAGTAGTGACCTTCCAGAGGCTCACAGAGTAAGTCTGAGGTGGAGCTGCACGCCCTCTTCACTCTTAGACCTGCCTCTACATAAAACACAGTGGCCAGTTGAACTTGACACTAAATAAATATCATTGGTATTATTCCTGTGAATGATTTATTATTTTAATGATTACAATTACAAAACATGCTTTGACTTACTGGAGTCACAAACTGTACACAACATGCATGAGCCCAGTCCACTGTGAGCATCAGTGTAGGTAGATGGGGGGCACGGAGCACATGATGTACTGGTATATTCTGTACAGTCTTTACGCACAGAATATCCTAGAAAGGAGAAGAGAATACACTGTAAATATCAGAACATCATGAATAAAATACTTTTTAAAATCGATTAGCAAAAACTGTCAGTCTATTGATGTTATTAGTTACTGAATGTGATGTACTATATGAAACTGATGAGTCAGTCTACTGATTGAGTTATTAGTTACTGAGTGTGATGTACTATACGTTAAGCTCACCAGGGGCACATGTAGGACAACACTCCTGATTTACTTCATACTCAGCAGGACCACAGGACAAACCCATGCGTATGGCAGAGGAACCAGGAAGAATCACAGCCGTTATGATCAATGATGACAGTGACCTCCACATTTTGTCCTCACCAATCTTCACCTCAGCAGAATAAAGATGTCTCTCGTAGGTAGTCTGTAAAATGTCATGTTCATTAGACTTTAATTATGTTGCCTAAACAGACTTTATGAGAAAACATCGACTTCAGGTGTTTAACTTCAGTTGACTTATTCTCCATTGTTCACGTACTCGTTGTCTTCATGTTGTTAGGAGCTGGGTTTGAACTCAGGCCCCTGTTGTGATATTGTAATCCCCACTTCAAATCTGTTTCATGTTCAGACAAGTCCAAGCCCAAAGTCTAAAACGTGTCACTGTGAATAGAACAAAGGTCAGAATCATGCAATAAGTCCATAAAACTGTATCTTTGAGAAACCTGAGGAACAGGGAAGCACATGAGGCAAACACAAATATTTCAAGAATACCAAGACGCACAGAAAATGTAATAAAGTAATGATCAGATACATGTAATAGAGTGAGCATTAGCTTTTCTGTAGTGTAATTACGTGACAGTATTAGTAGTAACTATATCCTAACCAGCCTTATGAGTAAGACTGCTGTAAACATGTTTGAGATTAAAAACGTTAAGTAGCGACAAGAAGTGTACTGAATATGTCTAATAAATATTCATGTCACCAAGGATTTGTAATGGACAATTATCCAGTTGAAGTGCAGACAGCAGAATGTCCAGCTCATCCTTAAAGCTGCCAAGTTGTCCAGGTGGATAATAAAGAACCACCAAGTATAACTTGAAAGGATTGGTTATCATGATGGCGTGATAAATAACCACCAGGGATAACTTGAAAAGATCGGTTATCATGATGGCGTGATAAATAACCACCAGGTATAACTTGAAAAGATCGGTTATGATGATGGCGTGATATTCAAATGAGTCGTGCAGGCAGCAAATGTGTGAATTTCATGTCATTAGAGACTTGAGAGTCTGTTCCACTTTGTATTGTCAGTGTAATGAATGTGTACTGTCTCTTTAAGAGGCGTTTGTTTATCTAAGATGTCATCAACACCACATCAGAGCCGTCTAAACATATAATGAAATAGTGCTGCAGGTGTGGCAGTTTTCTGGCCTTCACCACGTTTCTTTACGGGCAAGTACCTCAAGGCATAACTGAGAGGCCAAAGCAGGAATAAAATCTGACTTATTCACTGCAGACTGGCAGCTCCACAACCCTAAAGAGAAAGTTGGACAAGACGCTGAGGAGGGCTGATATGAAGTTATTGTGATTGCGCTGCCTTCTGACAGGAAGACGCCCTCTTACACGGCTACGTATATATGGAATGTCATGAAAGCAGCTAAGTGGAAAAGATGTTATCATCAGTGAGGCACAGGACTAGGTGAGACAAGGAAGAGACTTATCTGAGGATCAGCCTTGCCTGTTTCCTTACTCAGTGGACTGGCACAGGTAAAGCTGGTTTTCACCCGAGGGCTTACACTTCAGTACAATAACGCATTAAAAAAAGAAACCTAATCGATCCCGGCTGTAAACCAACCAATCCAACACATAACTGTTCCAAAACAACATTTGATCAAAACTGAACTGACAATCAGATCACAATCCGTCCTAAATGCGTCTTGAGTGCATTTACTGTACTTCCATGTGGTCAAGCACTGTCTGATTGCAATCTGATCACCCAAAACACTTTTAAATGTAAAAAACAAAAACATAGTTCCTGGTAAATTACTGGGATAACCTTTCAGGCACCACTAGCAATTTGTCACTATTCAGACATGCAGCTACATTCAGGAACATTTCCCTCTTGTGCCTTTTCTCACATGCCAAAGCAATGCTGCAATAGACGGGGCAAGGGACAGTCCAGCAGATGGCGGCAGAAGGATTAAAATGCTTGTCTCTGCAACGTTACTGTTTTCACTCTCAACACAGCCATACAGGCATTTCCCCTGAAATGTTACTATGTCTTGAGGTGGGAAATTGGGGTTACAGATTTCCCTGAATATCGATCCCTGCTCCCATTTACACATGACCCCATGAAGAAAATGTTCGGGAACATTGCAGTGACAGACTGCATGTATATTTGGCACACTTTATGTTGACTTCCTACTAAGCACATTATACACCCCTAATCTTTTCTTGACAAAATGTGTATTAAGTCTACACACTTCCTGGACACTGCACTCACCTCTTTGCCGTCCAGTGGCCACTTGGCATGCAGCGTTTCCACTCCCACACCCCCTTTAAGATTCCGAATACAGACCACCGTTTTAGGCCGCTTGGTTAGAGGAATGCCTCTGAACCTTGGTAAGAAAATAAACAAACTTCAGTGAGGAGGAAGGGGAACTGGTCTATGTGTGAATGTAGCAGCATAACATCTTATTTTGAGGAAGAAACACACTCAACTTTATGTTCAACACACCTCCGCTTTCCTCTGATAACACAATTGTTTGCATATAGCACAGCAACAAGATTGGTGTCCCATAACTACAGCTCGCTATTTCTCCCTATCGAAATGCATTTGACGAGAGATATGGAAAAGGTGGAAAGTGGAAAAGGAGTGGAAAAGGACCGGGTCTTTTGAAATAAGGAACTGCAACTTTGTGTAGTCAGCACTTTAAGGGAAAAAAACAGAACCAAACTCGGTTTGGTGAGTAAAATGACAGCTACAAAAGAAATTCAAAACATAAAAACTCCTTTGTCTTAACACTGATGTTGATGCACGGAATCAGACATCAACAACAGCTGATTCTCTTTCAGAATAATACAATACTGCACTCGATCACTGAAGGGACTTTCCTCCCAATCTCCATTCACAATTGTCTCAACTTTTTATGTTTGTGCTGCTGGGTGGACAGACACATCCTGTCAGATCAAAGGTCTGTTTTGTTTTGTTTTGTCTAGGGTGTCAGACAGGCTTTACAAACATAACCAAAACATTATTATGAATAGACACTACGTCTATGAATAATCAATAAAAGTCTTTACCCAAAGAGTCCTGATTTAAACAAGTGGACAAGGAACGAGCGAGGGGAAATGATACATATAAGGAATCTACACCCGTCACATGGGCACTGGGACTGAACAGCGACTCAAACTCATTTCCTCATCAGTAACTTCTGTGCTTAGTCAAATCCTCCTTTCTGGTGGCCAAACTACATCAAACCCTCTTTGTGAAGTCATGCAGGCCAACCCTACGTTTTCAGGATACTCAACTTCAAAAGAAAGGGTTGGTAAGATGTAAACTAAGAAAATCAGGGAACCGGAACTAATGTAAATGTAAGGAACAAATGATGAATATTATTACATCGCCCTGGTTACATAGTTACGTAAGCTATAATGTACTGAGAATACATAAACAAATAATTCTCCGCAAGTATCTCAAGAGCAAGTCACAAATCTCCTCATATCACGCATACAAAGCATTATGCCACCTCATCACTAACGAAGGACGGACATAAATGCTCGGCGACCGTCGAGATGTCACGTTTTCAGATTATTTTTGCTTTAACGAGCAAGACCAGAGCATACAGTAACTTGAAGTGTGAATTCGTTTCCACACCAGAAGTCCGAAGTTCGGCCACAAAATATAAACAGACACGACCAGGGTGTCGCTGTACACTACACGCCTATTTACTTTAATAGTCTACTGCAGTCAAATACAAGCTGATAGAAACACCTACCTACATCACATCACCTACCTACCTGTATCTGATGACGGTTCTGGGTGATGTCAGCGAATGTGAGTTGCGGCTTTGATACATCACATTTTGGTGGCGTTTAAGCAAAATACATTTTGTTATATGGGACTTTTCAGCGTGTTGTTTTGCCTTTCGTGAATAGAATACGCCATACACTACACACGTATGTCCACAAGATGGAGTGCTAACAGTAGGCACCTGCTGTATTTAATCTGGTCTGACGACTGTGTTATTTATAGAAACAAAAAATGAAACCTGAAGAACACAGTGTAGGCCGTAAGGTGAACACTGTTTTCGTTTCAACCCGCTCCACAGTCGCGCATCTACACAATCTTTAGCTCATAAAAAAGATTGAGTCGTGCTTAGCTACCAAAAAAAAGTTCGTCGCTGACTTTCCAGTCAATTTTTGGTGCGTCTATGTTTTATGCCGAACTAGTTTCATCAGAGCGCACAAGGATCTTGGTCGCGAGTGCTGGCACTTTTCGACACGTGATCATGCTACACCAATAAGGTAGCTGCTTTTTGTCAACAGAGTTGCAAGATGGCGTCCACCATGCCTTCATCGAGCAGTACGGAAGACGAAGAAAATACACCGGAATGTCTTAATAAATCAAAAAACAAACATTGTTTTATGCATATTACTTCAGTCAAGCACGAAGAGGTATATTATTTCACCACTACACGATGGAATACATACAGGACAAGCCTACAAACGTGGCTCGGCTCTGGAGGTGCAGTACCACAAAGGCTGTTATAATCAGTACACCAGGTTTTTGACGAGGCCTGAAAAACCAGAGAAAGAACAGTAAGTTATTTATTAAATTGCATTTCAAGGAGCTACTAACTTAACATTATATAAGTAAACATTCAATCTGCATTCTGTTGTATGTGCACACAATCACAACCCTAATTTATTTATTTCCTTCTCATTTATATGTGTTCTAGGAATGAGCCCACGTTTGATGTCAGCTATAAGTTATTCTGTGAGAGGATCATTCGCCAAAGGCTGCTTGTCAACCAAGAGGTGCAGAGAATGGGCCAGCTGAGGAAGGCCTTCATTGAACTGGTGAAAGCAAATGAAGGTCTTGAAGCTTCAAACTACAGGTAACTGCAATGCATTTTTCTCTCAAGTCTTATTATTTGTCATGTGCAAGTCTAGCTTTACACAACATGTATGTGACAGGCCTGAGAAACTGTTTTTAAGTCTTGCTGTTTGCACAGACATGTACCACTTGGCAACAAAGAGAAGGTGTGTGTGTGTGTGTGTGTGTGTGTGTGTGTGGTAAGGTTTGTGACGTTGTGTGCCTTTCTTGGGCATCTTTGGTGTTAAATGTGCTGTATGGCAGATAGGTTCTAGCCTGTAATGTCTTGTACCACCTCCACCACTCTCTGCTTTTCATGATACTCCTGTGACTCTTAATTGTCACTGTTTTGTTGTGTTGCAGACAGGATATGTTGAAGAAGAGGCTGACTCGTGAGTTCCCCCATCAGTATCAAAAACCTAGAACGGTCATGTATAGAGCTGATGCAGGGTCACAACGCATGCAAATCTTTGGCCCGGATCAGAGGACCCCAACCCAATGGAAAAAGTTTCTCTCAGAAGGAACAAATACCGAATTCCTGTATGTTGTATGGAAAAATGCAGACCTTACAATAGTGGGCAAAAACCTCTGCTTGCACATACAAATCAATGTCACTGTGTGACTGTTAAGGAGGGTGTACAGTCTGTTTGTGTTGTTGAACTGTTTCTGCTTTTTTATTGCTCTTAGCTTGACTGTTCTCTCCCTTGTACGTCGCTTTGGACAAAAGCGTCTGCTAAATGACTAAATGTAAATGTAAATGTTGAAGACCTGCAGTGTGATCATGAAGAATGTGACACAAGGGTGTTTTTACATGCACAACATGCTGCACGGGAGCATAAAGCTGTCATTATCAAGAGCTCTGACACTGATGTGGCAGTCATTGCTGTAAGTGTGCAGACAGATTTGCCATGCAGTTTATATGTTTTCACAGGGACTGGCAACAGGACACGTATCATTGACATTACCAAGGTGTCATCAGCTCTCGGAACCAGTGTGTGTTCAGCCTTGATCGGAATTCACACATTCTCTGGGTGTGACTCCACAAGTGGAGGCAAAGGAAAAAGAAAGACATTTTCTGTTGCATGTGAGAAAGATGAGTACCTAAAGGCTTTTACAAGTTTAGGTGCTAACTTTAACTTGGAGCAGTCAACATTTGCACTTCTTTGCCAGTATGTATGCCACTTATATGATCAGCCAGCTGCCGATAATGTAAATGAAGCTAGGTACAAGGCTTTCTGTATAGCATCATCAGCCTTGCCAGAATTATGCATTCCCCCTACTGCTGATGCCCTCCATCAGCATTGCAAAAGGGCAAACTACTAGGCTGCAATAATGAGGTCCTGTCTCAAACAAAATATAAGTGCTCCATCACCTGCTGGATATGGTTGGCAAATAGAGGATGGGACCTTGCACATCACCTGGATGACCAGAAACCCTGCCCCTGACTGCGGCTGCAAAGGTGCCTGTGAGACAGGCAGATGTTCCTGTTTTTCTGCAGGATTGTGTTGCACAGACTTATGTCGTTGCTGTAATTGTGCCAACACAAAAGAAACTGAGGAACTGGAAGATAACCGTCCTGACACTGACAGTGAGGACTGAGTGTCCTTAATCTGTTATTTCTTATTTAGTTTTGTACAGTTTTATATATCATATTTCATATTTTTCATAAAGATTGTTTTTATGGTTCATCAGTGTTTTCATTTGTGAATGAATGAATGAACGAACGAACAAATGGTCATTGGTATAAGTACAATTACTGCCTTTTATTGATACAAGGAAGGAGGTTTTTTTGTCAGATACATAGAAATACTTACGTAAAGCATGTAGTGAAATTTCGTTTGGTGTTAAGCTTTTTCTGTGCGAGTGTGAAGAAAGAAAGATCAAGAAATATTTTTCATAAATAGCAAGAGGGAGTATAAAGTGCAGTGTGTGTACAGTCCATGTGCAAGTGTGAAAAAAAGTGTAATTGCTGTTATAGTCATTGTGTGTGTTCAGGATACGGAATGCTTGAGGAAAGAAGCTCCTTCTCAGTCTCTCTGTTCTGGTCTTGTAGCAGCAGAGATGTTTGCCTGACCTCAGTGTTTAGAAAAGTCCATGGTCAGGATGTTAGGAGTCTTGTCACAGGCTGTACAGTTCCCATACCAAGTGATGATGCTGTCAGGACACACAGCTGATGGGTGCTGATCCTCTGAACTTCCTCAGCTGACGTAGGAAGTACAGTCTTTGCCTTGATTTCTTCAGTGTGTGCTGGGTGTTCACAGTCCATGTTAGATCGTCAGTAAGGTGTATTCCCAGGTATGTCAAACTTGATCTAAATGACTTAACATAAGCATAACATTATCGTATATTTGCCTCATTGTTCTTCTTGGACGCGGCTATGTATACAGCACTATTTAGAATCCATTTAGCCCACTTTTGAGGATGTTCGGGTGTTTTCCTCTTGATCGGTAACGTTGAATCTAACCCACGGGAGCCGCCATCTTGCCATTCTGTTGACAAAAAGCAGCTACCTCATTGGTGTAGCATGATCACGTGTCAAAAAGTGCCAGCACTCGCGACCAAGATCCTTGTGCGCTCTGAAGAAACTAGTTCGGCATAAAACATAAACGCACCAAAAATTGACTGGAAAGTCAGCGACGAACTTTTTTTTGGTAGCTAAGCACGACTCTTTCTTTTTTATGAACTAAATATTGTGTAGATGCACGCCTGTGGAGCGGGATTCGATTTCTAAAGGACTTTTCGTGGTTCACCTTGCGGCCTATCAGGCAGTCTGGTTGCTTGGAAATGCAAAGTGACGTGTGCGCTTATACGCCCTCTAGTGTCAAGGCAATGAAAGTTGCAGAATATATATTACACAATTCATACGCATTCATAATTCAGTATAAATGCATTAGAAAAGAGCAGATAAACGAACAGAAAAAAGAAAATCCCCAAAACCTTGTGCACAAATAGATGTCTTATCCTGAACACAATGAGTGGAGCATGTGCCTGAATAAATGACTTCTTTTAAAGGAAGAAGTGGAGTGGAGGACTGTTAAAACAGCACTAGGAAAGTGCATTAATGGAGGGAAATGAAATCAAACTATAGAGGAAGTGAGAGTGAATTGGTAGGATTGTGAGAGTGAGTTGTCAGGATTGTGAGAGTGAGTTGTCAGGATTGTGAGCGTGAGTTGTCAGGATTGTGAGAGTGAGTTGTAGGATTGAATGAATGATCAGAAGATTTGGGTAGCTTGCTCATATCTACAGTGAAACACACACAAATGTTAGTTTTAGATAAGCTGGACCTACATGCCCACCGCGTGACCCCTGTTCTGTGTCGTCTGTGTGAGGTGCTCTGAGGTCTTTGCTCTCATGGGTAGCGAATGCGATGACAAGAAATGAAACTAGAATCGCCATGTTGATTTACTTACGTATATCACGTTTTGTTAAAGAGCTCGGAACTAGAAGAGAGTGTAAAGTTAAGCCCAAAGTAAATTATTGTGGTCTAAATGGAATTGTAGCTTACTGTCTCTAATAACAAAGCCTGTGTATAAAACATTGAAACCTTTCTTCCACACAGTGGCGATTCTAGAAAATGTTACATGGGGTGGCAGAAGGGTGGCAAGTTGAAATTCAAGGGTGGCACATCACACACACACACAAGCCTGGTGTCTATATGAATTTATGTTAAACTTTATTACAGGCTCAAGGCCCACATGGAAGATGTACAATACATATAATCAATAAATTACATATAAATACATAAATACAATCATAAATAGCCTACATATACAATGAAAGAAGGGCTAAAAAAGGCACTCATGCCAGTGTTCCCAGATCTTAGATGTGTACTTGACAGAGCTGCGGCCAGGGTCTGTCATCAGATCAATTATAACATTTGTAAAGCAGTCCAGCCGACTCATAAACTTAAAAGTAAGGTTCCTCAGCAAGGCCATAAAGGTGGTTACACCCATATTACAGAACAGCTGACTGGCTCTAGTACTCCTGGGTTTCTTCAGGAGTATCTTAAGACAGTCATTATAGGCTACTTTCAATTTACGCAAGCTCTCCTTCTTGTAATTCACCCAGAGTGGATCTGTATAGAGACACATCATATGTACAGTGGTGGAATTTTCTAACCAACATGTTAGCTTGGACATAGAGCGATCTCCTCTGTCTGAACATGTCGGCATCATCCTCCAACGTGTCTGTGATAATGTGCCCTAAGTATTTGGTACCATTGGACACCCCCAGAGCTTGCCCAGAAAGATGAAAAATATTTATTTATACAAATCCAGATAGTGAAAACAGACAAACTTCTAAATGGCCAATTGAATTTAAAATGGCTTGTTCTGTATGTATTAGGTTATCACATTGTATGATACAAAATAATGTATGCCAAAGCTAGACTAACTAGCTAGCGAAAGATATGGTGGACAAAAGAACGCACACTTTTTACTGTTACTGAGTTTACTGTAGGCTACATGACGGAGTACCTTAAAAACAGCCAGAAAAAGGCTTTTTGTGAGAAAACGGTTAGTGGTATCTAAAATCTGATTTCGGAATAGCTTAACAGTTAGGTTACATACGTAATGAAAATAAAAACTGAGAAAAAACCGCTATAACATTTTCTGTCAGTCCACCTTACTGTACTAAAGACGTTGGTTAGCTAAGCTAACAGTGGTAACTTTAAGGCTAGCTAGCACAAGCAAGCTGTGTAGCTGTATGTTTTTTATCAGACATCGGATCAATGTGGGCGTGGCTCATTAAGAGGGACTAATGCCATTTGAGATATCAATAAGAAATTCGTTTTTACCTCCAGAATGCTTGTTATTTTTACTATAATCAATTATCATTAATATTGCTGTGTGCATTACGCACTAATTGAGATTTTGAGATCAGGAGATATTAAAAAAGACACAGAACAGAACATCACCTTATAAATAACTTTATTAAATATTGTCGCACACAGATATATTATACAGTTGACAGAGGTTTTCACTTAAAAAAAAGGAAGTAAAAAATGTGTGTACTTGCTTATTTCGTTATGTGGTTATGTTTAGGTTGTATTCAAAATAAAAAAAACATGCAATCCAAATGAATCCAATACTTCAACTTCATAGGATGCAGCAGGCAATCTCGGATCCTAAAATGGCAACACTTGGACTTCCACCGATCTTAAATCCGGCCCCAGAACCTTAACCTCTACTCCATCAATGCCTGCACAGGCTCCAGCCTTTGGTACCCTTTCACCTGGTGTGTTATTTAACACAACTGCATACAGTATGTGCCTGCACCTGCATAGGTACCTTTAGCCTCAGCCTTTGCTTCTCTGTCACAATTGTGTCAAGGATTCCTAGACCGGCGTCAGAGCTTCCTTCGATCATCTTGATCTTCCTTTCCTGTCCGTTTGTGGTTGAAGGGGCTACAGGTGGGACAGAATGATAAACACTGACGTCTGTGATGACTAGAGTAGATCATATCTTTTTAATGAAGGTGTCTCTTGTTCTTACACGCAGGGAGCTGAAGTTCACACCTTCACGATTGTACATTTATTTTTGCCACTTCATTTATGTAGTGGAATGAACTGAGCACCCATAGTGTGCAGGGATGCCCCCTTACCAATCACCTCAGTCCTGGTTGGTGCAGATGGAATATGACGAATTAGGGGCAAGGTGCAGTGGTAGCGTATTGTTAGTGACCGTAGGCTCCCGTTGAATGAAACCAGCATCAGTCACTTGGGTCTGACCTGCAGAGGTCTACAGAGAAGACAGCAGGGAAGTTTGTCAGTTAATCACCGAAATGTATTATCTTCATCACAGGAAATCTGTGCAATGGAAACTATACTTAAACTGTCGATGTGGTCTACTTCTAATATCTAACTACTAACTGGCCGGGGGATGAAATGCATGTAAAATTATTCTTGTTTATGTTTTTTTTTTGTGTGTGTTTTACAACATGGCGATAAATAAAGGTGTATCAATAATGTGTTAACTATGAATTCTGTATCTATTTCACACTTGAGCGTTTCCTCTCAATGTTTTATCTGCAAAGTCCTCGTAAACACAAACAAACTGCATGCCACTGATCCACACATGTGACCTTTTTGACTTTTTTGACACTTTGGGAAACTTCTAAAAAAACATCTTGCACTGAAGCGCTATCTTTGGAGGTGTCCATCATTTCGTCACATTAAGAGCCTACGTGACAGTGCCGTTTGTGTTGAAGGTGAACATCAAATATTTGGACTCAAATGCTCCGCCCACATTTAAGGCTGAAATAACACATGAGAGGAGTGAAGGGGAACCAGCATGGCATGTCCAGGACATTTGAAGACCAATCTCCACCCTTCACTGTGAGAGGTAAGACTTTTTGAGATGTACAGTATCTGCCACTAGATGGCGTCACAACCTAATGGACTCATTATGGGGGAGAGGGGTCCTCCTCTCATCTTCACCTAACTTTCTAAACTGAAACACAACTAATAAATATAACACTTCTACATTTAGTTAAATTGAAAGAGTGCAAATTTTCATTTGTTTACTGTTTGCTGTTGATCGTTTCACAGAGAGTGAGAGAGGGAGTGCCCTGTGCTGATTTACAGGGGGAG